>NC_056465.1:5501875-5801875 GCF_008729295.1 Plectropomus leopardus
TTAATTAATAACATCAACAATATTACTATGACTACTAATGATAATCCTTATTTATATAGTACCTTTCAAGCTACAGTGTTCTTTCAAGATTATAATCTCAAATTACAGTTAAATGATGAGCTAAAATATGTTTCTGAAAACATTTAAGGTAAGAAAATGCAACAGACAACTTGTGTCTTGAGTCTTGGTTTATATTTTATCAGTACTGCTTAGTAGGGCTGGGTGATGTGGCACAAAAATAATATCATAATATTTCAGGGTATTTTACGACGGAAATGCAGAAACAAAGTAAATTTTATAGTTGTTAATGTCAGCATAAATGTAGTTAGCTTTCACGTGTTCAGTAAAAAGTTCTTCAGATTCTTCAGATTTAGATTATGTATAAAATATAGACACTACAATAAAATCAAATCGATCAAAAATTACACATATAAACAGTTGCTAAATACAAAAAAACATTGTCTTTAATCTATAAATGATTCTGCACCACTGAGGTCGCTCCAGGCTGCTAGCTATTTTGTTTTTAGCCACATGTGTTGTTGCCATATGTAACAGTATGACGCCATTATGTTAATAAATCAAAATATTGCCAATATCACGACAGGAACTTTTGTTATCATATTAACCCTTAGGCACTGTTTGGCGAATTTTACATGCTTTTCATTCTCCATATGACATACATTTTGGCAAGATTGTGTATTTTTTTTTTTTAATCTTTGAATTTCCAGTGCCATTGAAACCCATTCAAACTGTAATTTTTGATCCCTCAGACATCAAAGCATAAAAACACGCGTTGTATTATTTCTGGGTGTCATACTGTGCTTTTGCCCTGGGATGTTATTTTTAATATTTTCCCCCATGACATAATTTTTACCATATTTGTAATAAAGAGAAAATACATGCTGTTTCCACCAGGTGCACTGTCAGAATTAATGTTGCTGCAAATCATTGACCGTGTGTAAGTGTCTGTATTTGACACTGCATAAAAATAATAATTATTAAAATGTTGCTGCTAATCTTTGACATATCCAAGGCTACAATAATCAAAAAATAATAATCTACTTAGTGTGAGTATATTGAAAATAATTACTTTTCTGTTTTTTTTTTATCTAAAAACATAATGCATCATGTCAAAAACCTGGCATATGAAGGGTTCAGATTCTGAAAATTAATGAGTATTTGGTAATAATGATTAGGAGTGATGTTAAATTAATTCAGTGATAGTGGAAAATTATATAAATGTGTAATATTTTCCAGCTTGATGTTGAAACGCGCATTTAGTGTGCAGAGCAATACGAGTTCAATTCAATTCAATTTTATATTTAAAGCCCATTATCACAAAACACAGTTTGCCTCAGAGGGCTTTACAGCGTACGACATCCCTCTGCCCTTAGACCCTCACATCGAGTGTGTGTAATATTAAACTGGGCCGTAAGGGTTAAAAATTATACCGGTATCATGGTGGATGATATGATATGGCACAACCCCACTGCTTAGTGTTGCCATTTGTTTAGAGTTTGCTCCATGTTTGAGAGAGAAGGGGGGTCTCTGAATATCTGTGTCTATAGTCTTGGTGTCCGTGGTGGTAGAGCCTACAAAATGTACAATCTGTCGTTCAAGTCACATCATCCAGCAGATTTGAGCTGAGAGATGAGTAGGGACATCTGGCTGCTAGTATGACACAGGGAAGTTTACCACAGTTCATTTACACATAGTACCTACATTGTTATCACACAGATGGTTGAAAAATCAGCAAAGTAGCCCTTTAAATGCTGATACAGGCAGAAACACAAGCTGTGTGATGACCACAATGGGGTGTGTATGGTTGCGAGTCTCCAAGTCATCACCAATAGCATGACAAACCAACATGAAGGGTTGTCTGCCATGAAGGAGCTGCAGAGTTTAATCAGCTTTTTTTCCAGACATATTTTTGTTGAACTTTTTGCTTTTTCCAAAGCAGGGGAGACAAAGAAAACAAAATAGATAGCAATAACATCAACAGTTTACAAATTACTGGCAACTAAACCCAGCAAGATCAAACAAAAACAAGCAGTCAGAAAAAAATGAATAGATAAATAAAAACAAAAAAAAACTTAAGTCCCAGCAGACAAGTCCTGGCTACCTGGCTTTTTAAAACTTTTCTTAATGCTATTTTTTTTTTGACTCCATTGCTCTCTTTCAGATTGAAGGCTTTGATGTGAAACGTGTGGATGAGTATCATCTAACTGGAATCACGTTGGACATGTTCGTGCGGTGGGAGCGTAGACCTCAGAGCTCGACGGACAACCGAAACGAGACCAGGGGAGAGGGCAGACCCAAACCAGAGCAGAAGAAACCCGATGATACTCATTACTCAGAGGGCATGGTGAGTTTCTCTACAGCACACATTCACATTCCACAGAGAACCATTTACTTTGATTTAGATTTCAAGTTGAACTTTTATGAAAGGCAGTGTTGAAGTTCTTTGCTTTGTCGCCCTGCTCGTCCCTCAAAGACCCGCCTAACCTTGGACCTGGGTAAAGACGTGTCTCTGGGCCAGTTGTGGTTGGAGCTTTTACGTTTCTACACACTGGAGTTTGCTCTTGAAGAGTACATCATCAGCATCCGCTTAAAGGAGCTCCTCTCTAGGGAGGTGAAGAACTGGCCTCGCCGCAGGCTTGCTATTGAAGGTGAGAGACCACTTTAATAAAGAGTCATCTTACAGGTCTGGAAACATCAGAAATTCACTCCTTTTTATTCTTTTTATTTTTTTTAGATCCTTTTGCCTTGAAGAGGAACGTTGCACGAAGCTTGAACAGCCAAATGGTGTTTGAGTACATTCAGGAGCGCTTCCGCACGGCGTACAAATACTTTGCGTGCCCTCAGAGAAGGGGTACTGGGCGGTGCCAGAGGAGCAAAAAGGCAGCCAAGCAAGGTGAGACGGTTGAGAAGAAGGAGGAAGACGAAGGGATAGATGACAAAAGCGCTCAGAGGGGGCACCAGGGGCTGAAGGAGGACGAAGAGGCTGACAGCGATGATGAAGATGGATCAGATCCGTCCCGAAAGAAGGGTGAGAAGACTTTAGATGCCAGCCTCATGGACATGGTTCTTAATGAGGGGAACAAAACTCCCTTCTCCCCCAATGGCCTGCTGGACAGTGACAAGGAGGGGGAGGAAGAGGAAGAGGACGAGGAGGAGGAGAAGGAGGAGGAGGAGGAGGAGGAAGATAGCGGTGCTTCAGATAAGGACGGACCTGTTACATCAGAGGATCTTCACTATGTGTTTGACAAGATGATTTTCACTGGTGGGAAGGTAAGAACAAGCACACGATGAGAGCACCATTCACCATCTGTATACATGGTTTCACTCTGTATGCACAATAATATCGGCACTTCATCACCATCAGCAGGTATTGGCTTTAAAATGAAATATTGGCCAACATGCTCATTTCTGCCGATATCATTAACCTTTTTTTTTGACAAAGTGAACATGTACAAAGCATCAACCCAAAGTTAAAGTATTTTTATTATTTTCTGCAATGAAAGTTTATTAGGTAAATTTAAGAACATTGTATTTTATATATAAATCTACTGATGGGCCAAACACTATAGGAGTGTGTAAAATATGATATAATTTCACTACCCAAAAGACTTGATGATCACTAAAATTAGGTGGAAAAAAGCTGATATATTGATATCAGTTATCAGCCAAATTAATTTATATATATCAGCATATTGGCAAAAAAATCCATTAAAGTTCATCCCTAGTTATTTTTCTATAAAGACAGTAGCATACAATCAAGAGTTGATTTAATTGAGACATTTTAATTAGATATAAATTGCATTTTTACTTAAGCAATAGTTAAACATCTTTGTATTCTGCTGTGTTCTATTCTGTATTGACAAAAAAAATGCCATGAGCCTTTGTTTTGACCAAATGCAAGCAGGGATTTGCAACCTCAAGAACTACAGTGTTTTGGAGGCTCACAACTTTTTTCCAGTGGCTAAACAGTCAAATGCCCTGGCCACAGTGCCTGGGTGAGCAGCATGTGTGTTGTTTGTCCTGGAATCTGTTGTGTTTTTCCTTTGGCTCTTATGTTAACAGGGTAGAGCAGCGCCACTGCCACTGCTCAGCCACTGCTCAGCTGTGGAACATCTAGTCTTGCTAATTTTTTCCATGTGATGGAAGTTAAACTTAACAGTGAGAATGGTGTTTTGATGATGGTCATACTGACTTTACACCACCTTTAACTACAGTTTTAATCTTTGGGTTAAAAAATACACTTAAACTCAGATTTTTAAATGTATTTGATGTGCAGAAAGCCACATGGTAACTCTTCAGCATGTTAGTGAGGGCTTTGTTTTCTTTCTTGGTGTAAAAGGATGTGATATTTTTCGAGCATCCCCCCTATTTGCGTCATGAAACACTTAAGACATTTTATTTTCAAGCTTTGCAACACAGATGTTATGTCAAAGTGATGTTCTTTAACTAGTTCAGGATGGTAAAACATTTTGGAATTAATGCCATTATCTTGCACTTACTCTTCATCAACAAAGGCCTTCTTGTGTCATAACATTTATGGTCTTTTAACTTTCTTGTTTTCCAGCCTCCAACTGTTGTGTGCAGTATTTGCAAGCGAGATGGTCACCTGAAAGACGAGTGTCCTGAGGACTTTAAGAAGATCGAGCTGAAGCCTCTGCCTCCTATGAACGACCGCTTTAGAGAAATCCTAGATGGTCTCTGCAAATTGTGCTACTGTAAGTAGTCTGTGGTTCACTGCTGAATTGTCTTTCATTAAGTCTTTTCTGTAGAGTAATTGCATTTAGGTCGTACAATTTTTAAACAATTGCTATGAAAAACAAAATGCAGAAAGACTTGATTTTAATATTAAAATATTAAAATAAAAACCATTAAATAAGTAGACTGGATTACATTAACTCCCAACTGTAATATGATACGAAATAAGACTTTGTAGTTTTACTCTTAACCACCAATAGTAGACCAGCTTTTTATCATTGCAGTAGTGTTTCATAAAAAAAATGTATATGATTCTATGGCTGCAACTAATTATTGTTTATTTTACTGACATTACAAATCAGCCAATTCTCACATATCTGCTCCCAAAACCATTAAATGTTGACATTTTTGCTTGAAAAATAACGAACAATTATTCTATCAAATCAGAAGTGTCTGCAGCTTCTTTTTTTTCAGTTGACTGTGTTGATCAGTTATTGTAGCTCCCCGTGATTGAGTGAATTTCTGCTATTCTGTAGATGAACTGTCACCGACACATGCTGAGCAGCAGAAGAGGGAGCAGATCCTCGGTAGTCTGGAGAGGTTCATAAGGAAGGAGTACAACGGTGAGTACAAACTACTGCCAGTTACACATTCTTAAGTTCTTCTTTGACCAGAATCTTTGTGTATGTTTCTCCAAGGAAGAGAATATCAAGCTTTTTTAAAAATGTCTGCTATTAATTTGTTTGTTGTTGAGTTTTTTTCCTCACATATTTTATAAGCAAGCCTTACTGTTTTGCCCCTTTTTGCTGTGTTAATTTGTTTTTGTTGCTGTTTATTGTCAATGCAAACTAGATGCTTCCTCCTTATATTTAAAATTAAAATGCTCTCCAGGTCGTCATTAGACTAAACCCTCTTTCACTCATAGATCTTAGCAAATTACTAAAATAATCTGTCAGGTACCGATAGTGATCTTCGGTATTCACACATGCACTGCATTCAGAAACACGTCCGTCTTTTCACACATGCCATGGCGATTCCGGAAAAGATTACGTAAGGCCCAGTCCAGTCTCCTGGTAAGACCATGCTGAGCTCAACATTCTGTCTGGCTCAGTGGTGTCGGTCTGGATTCTCTGCCACCCCAGACACGTTTAGTGAGCCCTAACCCTAACCCTTGACAGACAAACATCTTCAGCCAATCCTGACGTCAGCGCAAGCCTCTACTACACAAATATGTGGTCAGATGGACATTAACAATTGATCAAAAAATATATTTACCATTTTTATTTATTCCTTCATTTTGGAATTTCACTAGGGTACACGGTATATGACAGTATCAGTTATTATGTGTTTACTCAGTCTTCTCTGTTTCTGTTTCAAAATATAAGCCCTCTGACAATGTTAATGTCCACAGAATCCTTTCAGTTGTTTACACGAGGCATTTTACTCTGCCGCCTCAAATTTCTGGGGGTGGCAGAGAGTCCAGACTGAATGTGGAGCTTGTGTCATCAGGATGGTCTTACCAGGCTCACAGTCCAGCAGATGGCACAACCACACTTATAGATACCAATCATAAAACTCCACAGAGGAAGATTGGGCAAAGCCGGACAGGATTTCTCTTATTACAGGAACATGACGGCGAGGGGCTGATTTTGTCTGATGCCAATGTTATTGTGATGTATTTAATATTAAAAAAAAGTTTGTTTGACAAGGTCATGGATTCATGTATATGATCAGCAGGCTCTTGTCATCGCTTTGCTCGCTCCATCTGAAAGCATATTTTGTAGCTGCAGTGTTACTACTGTCATTACCCACACAGCCGTACCAGCATTTCACCGCTCCAACACACACATGACCCCTGCAGGAAATGTTCCTGAACATTTTAGGCATATAGTGCAGGTGAAAAAAAGGGCCTCAATTGTTAAACATTTGTGGGAATTGTGAGTTTCATTCACAGCAGCTTATGACACAACACACACAACAAATAAGACAGTGAGAACTGTATTTTTGTCAGAGTTTGAACAAACATGTCTGTATTTGAGAATATCTGACACTGCTATAAAATGTGTGTTTTACATTTGGATAGAAAGCACATCTCTTCCTATTTGTGAATCCACAGATAAAGCTCAGCTCTGCTTGTTTGGCTCCTCCAAAAATGGCTTCGGCTTCCGTGACAGTGACCTTGACATATGCATGACTCTGGAGGGCCATGAGACTGCAGAGGTAGGCGGCACACACACACACACACACACACACACACACACACACACACACACAGAAAGAGACTTTTAATGCAGTTCATGTTTCCTCAGTGGGATTAGAGACATGATCCTGATATTGTCTCACTGTTACATTTAAATTTTGATCTGTCTGAGCAGAGGCTGAACTGCAAGGAGATCATTGAAGGCCTTGCAAAGGTGCTAAAGAAGCATACAGGTGAACATTTTCCTGATTATCTTTTTATATTCGTATTTGTCAATACTGAATCTGACTGACCTCCCATTTTCCTGACGTGACAGGTTTGAGGAACATCCTGCCTATCACAACAGCTAAAGTGCCTATTGTGAAGTTTGAACACAGACAGAGTGGTCTGGAAGGAGATATTAGCCTTTATAACACCCTGGTGAGTGGAGCAGAGCCTTCCTTCACTATTATAGAAAGTGCTTACACATAATTTTAATTATTGCAAATGCTGTATGGATTAATTTGGACTGCTCCTCCCTGTAGGCTCAACACAACACCAGGATGCTGGCGACATATGCAGCCCTGGATCCACGCGTGCAGTTCCTGGGATACACCATGAAGGTCTTTGCAAAGGTTTGTAAATGTTAAGCTGATGCATTAACCCTTAACCACAAAGTTTTCATTTTTCTAATTTTTTATCCCTTCCAAAATAATCGGGATTTACAATTTTTTCCCGATAATAATGAAAACATACTTAAAACATATTGTTTTATTGCATCACAGATGGGACACATGCCTGTTTTTTTTCTTTTTTTCTTTTTTTTTTTACAAGATCTTTTGCATTTTTTAAATAGCTGCATATGTACTGTATTTTTTGCAGTTTTATTGTTGGTTGCACAGCAGTCTCTTAACGTGCTGTTTAACATGATGTTCATGATTACTCTAATAATGGAATAATTGAAATTCACCATGATCTTTCACTACTCTTTGGAGCAGAGAGCAGCAGGTATTGAAGATATTGAATGGGCTGAAGTTTTACTGTGTTGTCTCTTGATGAGTGACTAACGTCTGTCTATGCTCACAGCGCTGTGACATTGGGGATGCGTCCAGAGGAAGCCTCTCATCTTATGCATACATCTTGATGGTGCTTTACTTCCTGCAGCAGAGGCAGCCGCCAGTCATTCCTGTCCTGCAGGAGGTACCAGTCACTGATTAATGACTTTAAGCTCAGAAGAAACAAGCTATATCTGAAACATAAGGGGCTTAGCTATGAATGAAATATGATAAATATCTCTGTGTGATGTCTTTTTAGATCTTTAATGGGAAGACTGTTCCTCAGCGGATGGTAGATGGCTGGAATGCTTTCTTTTGTGATGACCTTGAGGACCTGGTGAGTTAAATTCCTTTAAGTTGGGATGGTATTGAATTATTTGACATTATCTAAATGTAGTCTGCTTTTGCTCCTGTCACATCTCCTGTATTTTATCTTCCCGCGCAGCGTCGGCTTCTCTCTGAGCTGCAGCCGAACACAGAGTCAGTCGGAGAGCTGTGGCTGGGACTCCTGCGCTTTTACACTGAAGAATTTGACTTCAAAGAGCATGTCATCAGCATCCGCCAAAGGAAACGCCTCACCACCTTTGAAAAACAGTGGACCAGTAAATGCATTGCTATTGAAGGTGCTCCCACTGATCTGTGTATCCCTCCGTCTGTACCTGCTTCTTACCAGTACAGCAGAACTTCTTGTCTACTCACTCTTCTCTTCTTCTCCTCAGATCCCTTTGATTTAAATCATAATCTTGGTGCTGGAGTTTCTCGCAAAAGTAAGTAATGATTCAGATATTTCTGGTATTGTGTACTCTAAAACAAAAGAACATAAAAAGGGTTGGGATTGTTGATATGATTTCTTGTCAAAGGTGTTTTCTCCCTTTACGAAAGAGATCAGATCTCTGTCAGTCCAACCTTTCTACAAGTTTATCACTGTTTAATGTTTGAATGAAGAAGCAGGTGTTCATGTCATGTTGTCTTTTAAAAGATAAAAATTTGGGGGTGTCCAGTGGCTGAGTGGATAAAGCAGGCGCCCCATAAATGAGGGCAGTGTCCTTGCTGCAGCGGCCTCGTGTTTGACTCCCGCTCGTGGCTCTTGGCTGCATGTAATTCCCCCTGTCACGCTATTGTTCTGTTACGATACTGGTACTCTGGTATTGGGGGTGTGATCTCAGCAGCCTCTAAACCTGTAAAAATGTTCTTTCTTTGCTTCCTCTAGTGACAAACTTCATCATGAAAGCCTTTATCAATGGGAGAAAGTTGTTTGGGACTCCGTTCTACCCCGTCCCCGGCTCTGAAGTGGTATGTCACTCATGATCACGAAAGCTGTCTGCTGTTTGTCCTGAAGAAAAACGGTCTAAAATGTCAGCTTTGACTATTGTGATCTTTTGCAGGACTACTTCTTTGACTCTAAAGTGCTGACTGACGGCGAGCTGGCGCCCAATGACAGGTGCTGCAGGATCTGCGGGAAGATTGGGCATTACATGAAGGACTGTCCAAAGAGACGCAGGTTTGCTTCATGGAAATATTTTTCTCATTCCAGTAGAGTTCCAAGACAAACTAAAAGAAACTGATGTGAAGTAATAAATATGTTATGAATTAATTTAACTCTTGTTTTCTCACAGTGTAAAAAATACACTTAACATTTCTATGAATATGTTTTAAAGCTCCACTGTCCACAGTTCTGCTCTTTAATTCATCTAAAAATATAAAGAGAACGACAGAGTTGCAATGTAGCCACAGAAATGGCTAAATATAAATGTGTGGTTGCTATGGCAACTTTGACATTTGATCACATAACACATAATAAATGTGACACAAAAATCACATTTAGAGCAACTGAGCAAAGAGGAGGTTAATAAGTTGTTACAACCAAATGAGTTACATAAAAAATAGTCAGTGTTACTTTATATATCTGTATTTAAAGTATACGGCACCATTGCAGCTTTCCAATTTCATTTTAAGGTCTAAAGGCCCAGACACACCAAACTGACATCAAAAACTAGCTGCATTGGAAGCAGCCTACCACGTCACCTCACATCGCCTGTGTCTCAGCCAGAAAGTTGCACATGCACACGACGCAAAGACTACAGCCAACACGCATTTATGTTTGTTCCCTGCGTGAGGGGAACCAACTCTTCATACCAGCAGATGGCGGTATCCATGACCATCTGTAATCACCATTCAAAATGGGGAAACAGGAAGAGTGTCATGGCGCTAGTTAGCCAGTTAGCACAATAACCCTTTGAAACCTGGAGTGACATCACTTTTCTTGTGCTTTGTTCTGATACCTGCACAAGTATTTTTAACTTTCAAATTGGTTTGCTTTCTTTTGAAAAACATGGGGGGGTATCAATGACCATTTTGTCAAGAAATGTTCCAAAAACTGCAGAAAATTAGTAGATTTGGAAAATGTAAAAAAAAAAAAAAAAAAAGCTAGAGAAAAATGTCCAAAAACTATATTTATAATTATCATCATTATGTGGTTAAAATGATTTTAAATGATTTTTTTTTTACATTTTTATTGTCTAATTATCAGGCAATTCTCCTGTATTTTTATTTTTTTTTTTTTAGATTTTTGTTGTTGGGATTTTTTCTTTTTTTTAAGTTTTGGGTCATTTCCCATACATTTCTAATTGCCTTTTCCCCATTTAAAAAAATAGGCTATTTTACTCAGGTTTCGGAAGGTTAACAACACAGTCTAATGTTAAAAGAACAAAACCTATCTGCCGTGCAACTACACAATCAGGAAACATCTCTGCTAAAGAGCTCAGTGGCTAAAGAAAATCCAATCTGACCTTTTATAAAAAGTTTGTTTTGACCTCCCTCCCTCTTGACTTCAGTTCTTTGTTTACGTTCCTCACTTCTGTTTCTCCTCTCGTTCGCTGACTTGAACTGCCAGTCGGAGTGATTTTATTCACTCGCTGTAGCTCTGTAACTAAACATTAACAGACAGCTGACCGTCAGCTTAGTGTGTCAGGGCCTTAAGAGAAAACTTTCTAACAAGTGAGTTTTGTCATATTCATCATGCATTAGTTGTGCAGTGATACCCATATAACTGATGGTGAAAACAACTCTTTAGTTGTCTTCTTTTAAATAATAATGTGTTTTTATGTTTAGGTGTAATAGAGAGTGTGCTGTTTTGAATAAGTTTTGCTTTTTCCCACACTAACATCCTCAAAGATCAGCTAGAATGAACTTGAAGTTATCAAACAAACATCCACACAACAACCCAAAGATAGAGACACAAAAAATGGATCTAGTCAATATCAGCAACACCTCGAGGAAGATACAAGATGGTTACAGGAATAGAAACACACACATTTCATAATCATCTCCCATCTATCAAAAGTGGGAACAAAGAGCAGGTGACAGTGGAAAGTTAATCCAAGAGACAAAAGAACATTTGAGAAGAAAAGACTTCAGAAACGAGTAGAGCAGCAACAGCAAGAGACTGACTTTTTCCTGACGCTGCAACTGAGTAACACACTGGTACGTTAAGTTAGGATAACATGGTGAGGTCTGTTGTTTGTAAAGGTAAAGCTTAATGGTAAGGATCATTTTGACTGAGTTTAGTTTGAATATATTACTGTTTCAAGCTTAAAGAAAAGCCTTTTTCGCAAGAATTTTGTGGTTATTTAGCATTGGACATTAAAGATGGACGGAAGTCTTTTTGATATTTAGGAGAGCCTTTACTATTATTCTTCCTTTGTGTATGTCTGCACATGTATGTGTGTTTGCACTGAATGTGTCAGAGTTAATCATCCCCTCTTGTTGTGCCCTGGACATGTTTTCCTCTGCCAGGATGAAGAAGAAAGAAAACGACAAAGACGAGGACATAAAAGAGGAGGAGCGGGAGCCGAAGGACAGACGTTGTTTCCAGTGTGGGGACATGGGTCACGTAAGGAGGGACTGTCCTGAGTACCGCCACCTCAAACAGAGGACCGCCGGAGCACCAGGTATCCACAAAATCTAAACGTCAAGAGTGACAACAACCTCATAAAACTACTTCATGATATTCACGTTTTAATCTAGAGTGGCTTTGAAAGCTTAACTGATATGATAAATAAAACAGGATACAGCGAATATTCAGACAGTAAGAGGGCAAAATAAACCTGCTCATGTGGCTTCTTCGTCTTGTTCTGCAGCTCCTCACATGGTACGAAATGTAGTGAGCTCCCAGTCCATCCCCATTCCTCAGACAGCTGCAGACGGTCCTGGAAGGACCAGACAGCCCTCTGAATGTGTGAGTATAACAGTCAGACATTACAATGGGGTCAGTTCCCCCAAAATACAGAAAAATAAATGATATTATTTTTTAACCTTTGAGATTTTAGGCTACATCCAATTCAGGTTCCCACAGTCATGGAAAATCTGGAAAAGTCATGGAATTTCGGGCCTGAGAAAATTATGGAATTTGCAAAAATCATTGAAATTTTTGGAATAGTCATGAAATTTTGTGGTGCGTAATAAAATTGTAACCGTAATCTTCCATGGAGGACCTTCTGAGTTATGTAATATAATGGCAAATTTATTCTCTGTAGCTTGCAGTACTCTAGCTTTAATATGTGCCGATGTGTGACATTTTGTTTACTATAATATACATTTTTTTATTTTCATGTATGCCTGTTAGCTGGAATGATATTTAGATAGAGTTTGAATCCGATATGTTTGAAAAACACCAGGCAAGTGGAGAAAAAATAGTTCAGTGATATCTTAAAATGTG
Source organism: Plectropomus leopardus (assembly GCF_008729295.1). Lineage (NCBI taxonomy): Eukaryota > Metazoa > Chordata > Actinopteri > Perciformes > Serranidae > Plectropomus > Plectropomus leopardus. Next base: position 5,514,543 of record NC_056465.1, read on the forward strand.
GGCAGATAGAATCATAGCTAATTTGGGTGAACTGGTCCTATAAACCTCTTTTGACGCCATTAAAATCAAAAACTTTAATAATGTTTTTCCCATTTGAAGGATACATTTGTCAAAATATAGATAAAATTCATAAAAAATTCAATTCATTTTCATTTTCTGTATTTCTTTCTTTCTTTCTTCCTTCCTGTCCACAGTCGGACAGTCGGCAGACTCCGCCCTACTCCCCGCAGCCCACTGTGGTCCCTCAGAGTTCCTCCCAGTCCTCCAGTTCCCCTCAGCCCTCCCACATTAAGACCAGTTCCGCTGGTCCCCAGAAGCAGCCTGTCCACCCGCAGGTCCCCCTTTCTCTCTTCAGCTTTCCTACCTCCCATCCAGGCCAGTACCACCCGGGGGCGCTCACCGCACTGGGGCTTCTTCCCTCTCACCAGCACCAGTCCCAGGGGCAGCCTCATCACCCAGTACACATCCCTTCCACCTCCTGGCCCATACACGGACCGGTCCTCACCACGTCCTCTGCCAACGCGCCATCCCCGCCTGGCCTGAAATTCGCCCTGCGCTCGGCGTCGGGGAACGGGAGTCCCACAGGCTCAGGTGGCAATCCCAGCCCCATGAACCTGAACGACCCCAGCATCATCTTTGCCCAGCCGGCGGGGAGACAGCTGGGCATTGGCGGGCCAGGACGGGAAGGACACTGGCACAACCACATGGCACAACCGGGGTCACTCATGGGCAATGGCACTGTGGTGAAGTCAGGTATTCACCGGGTGAACTTTGGTGGCACCGTCTGTGTGGGATTCTGTCTTTTTGTCTTCCTCTCTCTGTAGCTGTAAATACAGACTAAACTTAAACAGTAAATTATTAGAGATGCACTGATTATGAAATTCTGGGCCAATATAGATTTTGAAATTTGATCAAATGTAATGAAATTGGTACAGGATACAAATTCTCCTCGCCAGACTGTCCAAATACAATAAACAAACCACACGACAAAACAGTACCACAATATAAATAGTTGAAATAACAATAATACCAAGATAGATATCAAAGTTTTGAGTAGCTATTTGGCCAATAGCTGAAACCAGTGAGGTTTTTTTTTGTAGTTGTGGTTTATTTTGTTTTTGACGTTATTTATTTCCCCTTTTGTGCTTTGAAAAACAGAACAATAGAAAATTATTTTTTGAACAAACTGTTAAACTTTTTTAAGTCATTCAGCACTTCATTACACTACATTTGAATCAGCAAAAATTATATCACACAGATTTGTGAAACAACCTTTAATATTATCTTCATCATATGAAAAACTTTTTACCTTCTATATCGCTGCTGTCGGGCCAAAACTTCCTATCTCCAAAATCGCTGTTTGCTGCCTCGTACTCCCCCAAATCCTCCAAAGTTTGCTCTGGGTTCTGCAACCCAATAATTCATACACAATTTATGGCAAATTTTCACACAAATGTCATATAATATACTGTGATGACGTCTTATATTCTAAAGGTCAAAGGTCAACTTCACTGTGACATCATAATGCTCTGTAAGTACCCTTTTCTGGCCATGACTCAGCATGAAATCTCAGGAATAAAATTGGAGAAATCTGATCAGATACTGAATGGGCAACACTAATCTTGTGTGTCCACCTTAAAACTGTATTGATTATAGATTTTAACTGTAACTGCAACTGAACTGTTTTGAAGTGGCAGATGCCACAAAGGGGTCATTTTATTTGGAATATATGAAGGGTGTGTTATCAAAAAAAGAAAAGTATGGAAATATATCTGTTTAATGATAAAAGGTAACATGACATATTAAAAGGTAACTTAATGGTTGTCGGTCAGCCAGCTGCCTGTCACATCACCATTTATATCTGTTAAGTCCAGCTCCCGTACATGTTTGAAAAAGAGGTTACTTGACTTAAATTATTGGATTTCATTGATCTTTTTGCGAGTTATTTAGTGTGTTGTGATCTTGTCTTCGCAGAGTCAGGCCACCCAGCCCAGTTTGTAAACGCCAGCCAAGGCTCCCGGTTATGGGAGCACAATAAAACTCCACAGTACACCCTGTCTCCATCCTGGCCCTACAGGATGCCCCAGAACTTCATCCAGCAGGGTAATGGAGGCTTTCAGCCCGGCAAACCCTTTGTGGCCCAAGGTCAGACATTATGAACATTTCTTATATTGCTGCTGACAAAAACAGAAGAGCACAAGTTCATAATTTGATTTCTTTTGCTTCTTTCTTCAGGGTCTGTGGTGCATCCAAACCCAAACTTCCCCCTGGTCCCCCACGTCCGACATCAAGTCAATCTGAACTTCATCCAACAGAAGAAGTGAACTAGCATCTCCTTTTAATTAGATCTATGGTCAGTAACATAACAAGCAGAATTATGTACTCTTTGCATCATTTGATCACAAGACTTTTTAAAACAAAATGAATTTTTTCTCATTTTTGTACAGTTTTTATGTTTTATTTCCTGTCTCATTACATTGATTTGTGATACAAATGTCAAATATTTTAATACCCCCATTTTTGAGGGGGTCCAAAAAAGTGTTTTTATTTTATGTGTAAAGTAAGGAGGAAAAATATAAACCTTTATTTTTATTAGCTGTATTCATACTTTGCTTGCCACAAGATGAAGGCTTTGAATAGGCGTTTGTTTTAAAAACAATCTAACATGTCACCCTAAGTATGTAGTGCCAAAAGCAGGGATAGCAAGAAAAAAGGGAAAAAATCTTAAATATATAAAAAAAAAAGCTACAAAAAAATAAAGAAAAAAGCAAACAACTTTAAGGTGTTGTGTGGGTTCATGTCTTCAGTTTCATGTGTATGTGTGCAGGACTGAATGATTTTATATTCCATGTGGTTTTATACACAAAGAGGAACAAACTTCATAAAAGTTATCTTTGTAAATATCTTCATATTCGTGGTGTCAGCTTAATGCAAAGTCCAGCAGTGTTCATTCGGGTGAGTGGATGCCATTATCCACATTATTTACAATGGCTGAAGAAATGTACAGATTTCAGTTATTTCTGTCAGCCTGCTCACCACAACCTGGCCATCTTTAACCCTTTCAAACCTTGAGCAACATCACTTTTCTTGTGCTGCTTGCAGACGCATTTCTTAAGTATTTAAACCTTTGAGCAATGAGCAAATTGGTTTTATTCCTTTTAAAAAACATTGAGAAAAGGAAACAAGAAACTTCGTAAAAAATGTTGTACAAATTGCAATAAATTTGTAGAGCTAGTATTTCATTAAAAAGCTAGGGAAAACGATTTATATATTTATAATTGCATTTTTAAACGTATGTTACAGAATTATTAAAAATGTTCAACACTATTTGAAGATAATTGGTCGTTTATTTTTTAATTTTCTGGTCATTCTCATTTTTTACTTTTCTAAAAATCTTATTTTCAGGGTCATTTTCTTGTACTTCTTGTCTAATTTTTTGCAAATTTTGGGATTTTTTTTTCAATTTAATTGCTTAATGCTATCTTACCATGCTTTTGAAGCCTTTTTTTAACATGTGTATTACCTCCATACAGTTATACATTTAAACATGAGATACAATGCACTAACATCAGAACTTTCCCTGAAAGGAAATGTATGGCAGTGTCAAAACAAGTAATAATGATGATAATAATATAACAAAAAAAGGAAGTTAAACATAAATTTCATGTGCAAAGGACCATAGAAAATAAACTGCAGTAAATGAAATGGAAAAAGTATATAAATACAGCATCACTCAGAGTACATTCTGCATTCCTCACAGTAAATTTTCAGCATTACCTCAATCCTTTAATGCCTCTTTAACATCACTGTTTTTGACAAATTCCTAAAACCTCTTCCAAATTGTATTAAACTCAGAAGCTTTCTTTATAACCATGTAAGTAAGTTTCCCAAGAGCCAAACTTGTTAAGTTCATTTTTTTAACCAGTGGCCAAGAGAGAGACATCTTATATTTTTCCAGCACAGTGAGATAGAGAGTCTGGTAGGAGACAGAGGTCAACTATTGATCTTAGAACAGATTGATATATTGAACAGTTTTTACTGTTTAAATAACTGAAAGGCATCTGAACGCAGCACTAGAAAAGTGATGTTGATCCAGGTTGCAAAGGGTTAATGTACACAAAAGCATGGTGTGTCATTGGTTACAAAAGTGTGAATGAGGTGATCTGAGACTCTTGACACAGTCCTGTCCAGATATTAAAGTGTCCTTCAGTGTCTCCATAAGCAGGCCAGCACATGCAAAAACAACAGCAAGTCACTTGATACAAAATGCATTCCAGTGAATTTAATGTAGCAATCTTAAAAATTAAAAAGGGAGACTAATATTCTCGCAGTCATTTTTATCTCAACAGTACGTTATGAGTTTTAATTGTTTGAGGTGCTGAACAGCTCTGGCTCTTTTACTGAAGGTTGCCTCAGATTTGTCATTGTTGTGAATAGTTTTGTCGTGTTCATCCACACTGAAGCTGCACAGGTAAAAAGAAACAATGTGGCTTATTTTCAGTTCATTTGCAAAGAACAGACACAGAATCTGATGTGTTTATTGAGTAGTTATAGACAATAGTTATAGATTTTGAAGTTTATTTTGCACCTGAAAATCACCTCTAACCTCGCTGTCGTTGTGGAGTTCCTCAGGGAATGCACAACTTGCTATGAACTGCAGGAGATCTCTGTAGTGAATCTGTAACAACACCAGTCCACACAAAGCAACTGACATTAATGCCATATACATCAGTTAAAAACAACGTGGTAAGATATTGCTTGGTGTCATATTTTGTTAAGTTTTTCACACATTCCATGAGGTGATGCATTGATTTAAACCATTTAAAACAGTTACTTTGGAATTGGATTACATAAGCAAGGCTGTTAACATCCAAGTTAAGTACAAGATGTAAACACGCTGGAGCTTAACTTTACAACCCTCTGTAATCATATGATTAACGTTACATAGTTCATAGGCAAATTCAGTCCACTGAGGCAGATCTCGAGACGTGGTCAATAGCTCCACATTTTAATACTCAAGGTTAGCATGTTCACTTCACAAGATAGCATGCTTATAAAATGCCAATGTCATTAAGAATTTCCTTTAAAAAAAAAAAAAAGATATAAGTATTTATTTTGAACATGTTAAATACAACAAAACAAGTCCTTTAAAAGATATCTACAAAAAGAAAGAAACAAAAGACATATCCATCCACAGATTGCATAAATGTACATGTACATGAGAGGAAGAATAAAATTTATTTAATCCTAACCCTTTATTATATAATCTAACTCTTCTATATAAATCCAAGGCTTGTCATATATGTAGCAACATGCACATGCTAAATTAATATTTACAATTCTGACCATAATATATACTACTTATTACACACCTGTATAAATGGACTCTCAGTTATCTTATACAAAAAAATTTGAATTTTTACACACACACACACACACACACACACACACACACACACACACACACACACACACGACTTTATAAATTGATATAAATTGAGTATTGACCAATCTTAATACATCTGATATGCAAATATATATATAATGTCATTGTCTCTAGAAAACACCTGTTTTATTATCTCAAGATCTCATGAAAATGATCTCATTATCTCTGAAAAACAGGGAAAAAAAAATGTATTTTTATGCTTAGGGCATCCATACTTTTTTACCTTATAAATTGCAAATAGGATTTCCTCCTATCCAGTAAGTTCACATTTCCTATCATTTCCTCTGTCAGTACTAAAAATGACAATAAATCAGAAAAATCATAACAAATATTTTGTGTGTGTGTGTGTGAAGTCTAACCATTACCTGGGCCGGATCCTTTTCATCAGAGAACATCTGCAGAAGCAGAGAAAACGTTGGTAACATCAGTGGAACCTCATTTTTCAGAAACAGTTGAGTGATCTCAGATCGATTGAGCGTCCCACTGAAGGTGAGATCCAGGGCTGCCATTTCATCCCCTGTTGATCTCAGAGAGGAGAGCCGCCAATCAGACAGCTCCTCTCTGACAGCCGAGGACAGCGGGGCCTTATCTCCAGCCTCAGACACAGCTTTCTAGGAGAGAATTATGGGAGTTAATCTTCAAACATGGTGCCAATGCTCCAGTTTAACAGCAGAGCTACACTTGTAAATCTGTGATGTGGATCACACAGCTGGAACATGTTCAGTAGACCTGGAGAAGTATTCATTAAGAGGCAACTGCTTTATTTTTGTTTTTCATTCAAGTTATCACTAAGATGGGATGAGCTTAACACTGGAAACTTCAACTGAAAGGAATTCTTAACAGACCAAAGAGGAGCTGTAATGTTACCTGTGTTCCTAAATCAGGTTCTTTTAAAAGACCCCTTAACTGGGGTTTAATTAACCTTTTTAAGCCTGAGCAAATTGGCTTGAATTATTTCAAAAGCATGGGAGGAAGGCAATACAAAATTAGAAATTACAAAAGTAATTTGTAAAAAAAAAAAAAAAAAACAGTACAAGAAAATTACAAAAACAAAATTACATAAAACAAACAAGGAAATGACCAGAACAAGTGCTTTAAAAATATATTATAATTCTGCAACTTCTGTAATTGTGTAAATAAAATTAATAATCATAATTCTCTAACATAAATTATTTTATTATTTATTATATTCTTTTAATTATAAATATAGTGTCCTGGACATTTTTCCATAGGGTTTTAAGTAAAACTTTTTAAATGTAATTTTAATTGTTTTATATATTTTCTACCTTTTTGCCATATTGTTTGCCTCTTTTCCTTATATGCTCTAAGGAAATCATACAGATTTGCTATACTTGTGAGAGGAACTGGAGCATGATGTCAAACTACATTTCACAGGGTTGAGTAGCCTGGCCCCCAAAGTGTAAAAGCAATCCGAGAGATTAAATTCAACATTCATGGTAACCAGAGTTTATGATGAAGGAGGAAATGTATTTTGTATTTTTAAATGAAAATTGGTCTGCTGGTCAAAAATAACCTTCTCTTTTAATAACTTCATGTTAATTTTTATTTTTTTAAGTCATTTTGGTTGGAGTTTTGTATCAGTTTTCACTAAATATGTCATTACATTTTGCTTTCTTTTTTTTCGTAAAATATTGTTTGTCATAAATCATAACAGCTCTGCTTCTCCTTTTTGTGTGGCATTCAAAAGGCCAAAATCTTAATCTTAATTTCAAATATTAATGTATAGTTTTAACTGCTTATTTCTACGTGTTCTGAGCAATGAGTCATTCATGTCCATTTTACTGTGATAGAGTGTTATTGAAAGCTAAGTTTTCAAGGTCATAATTTACAGAAGAACCTGTTGTGGTGTCTGCAGGCCTTCGGCTGCTCCGGGATCAGAGCTGTGCTGAGTCTTTGGGTGAATGTAGGACCTGGAGCGATCACCAGAGGGCGCTGTCACACACACTCTGTCAGGAACCTGAAGAGGAGCACAAATACCACCAGTGAGTAAAGCCTCCAATGACATGTCAGCTGTGATTATGGTCTCCTGGATGTGACCCAAATAAACAACTCAAGTAAGATAAAGTACAGTTACTTCATTTGTACAGCTTACAACGTCTGGTTCAGGGACTTTACTTTTGCTCCTCTACACATCAGAAGCTAATATTCTGTTTTTATCTTGACTACATCTAACAGCGTTAAGTTACTGCTCACTCTACAGATTCCATATTTACCCAATTTACATGTAAACTGCGTCTTTATCGTTTCTATAGTTCTGCTACTTTAGTGAAGTATTTCAGTTTGTGACCTTTTCTACTTTTTTCTTTGGGGGCGTAGCACCAAATTCTAGGCCCAATGTTTAACTATCACACATATACCTGATTGATCACAGTCCAAAGTGCAGAGTCCACTCTGTGCAGCACCTGTCGGTGAGACCTGGACACCATGACATCTTGTTTTTCAGGGAGTTCTTTCTCTGACATCTCTCCACAAAATCTGTTTGGGACAAAAGAAAAAAACATTGACGAACTTCAAAAAACGAAACTGAAGTTCAAATATATGAAAGTGTATTGCTGCCACACCAGAAAAAAACAAACAAATAATCAAGAAAACAGATACTTTTCTTGTTCAACAAGATATTTTTGGTTTGCATAAATGGAGTTGACTTGATTTAATAAGGTTTGTACAGAGGTGTGTTGCTTCTGCTTCTGTGGCCTACAAACCTTATTAAATCGTGTCAAATCCGTTTGTGCAAACCACAATCACAGTCAAAGCATCAAAAAATACACAACAAATAATAATGATTCCACATCTTTATGGTATCAATTTCAGTCTTTGTCACCAAAAGACTGTGCAGGGGCCAGACAACAGCTGAAATGAACATTTTTGAATAGATCACAAACAAGTATACTGGCCTCTACTTTAAAATAAACACATCTATTTTCTGAATGACATGTTGGATATCAAAGGATATTTTCTTACTCACAACTCTTTAATTTCAAAATATGGGGATATATGTAGACTTCAAGGCATTGTTATGCACAGCTTGTCTGCAATGCCTTTATTGTGGAGAAACATACTTTAGAGGTTTGTCGTCCTTGCAATAAAAATGATAAATAGCTGGTGAATATTAAAATGAACTCAGCCGTGTGTAACATTATTTTATGTCCTCTGAGAATAAAACTTCTCATCCAAATTAATTTAAAACATTGCAAAGTTGTGTTTGACACTTCTCTTCCTTGGTTAAAAAATATTTCAGTTTATTTCAGTTTATTTATGAATCATCTTGTTCTACTTATGTACAGGCTTTCCAGTTGGAATTATTTTACAAAATACTTCCAACAAGAAAAATGCTTCAAATATGGGGAATAACTCATGACAATAGTTATAGATTTTGTGCTGATGAGGGAGAGGACATCATGCATTTATTTTGGAATTGTCCTCTTGTTGCATTGTTCTGGCAGCAGGTGGCAGATTGGCTAAGTGAACAGGCTATCCCTTTCCCATTATCCCCTTTCAGTATTATTTGGGGTTTTTGAAACAGAAATGTGTTACTGAACATTATTGTTTTACTTGGGAAAATTTGTATAATAATTTCTCCAAAAAAAGCAGCTGGCATTAAGAACATTTATTTTTTGTTTATTTTATTTTATTATTTTGTATATTTTTATTATTATCTTGAAGAGAAGTTTATTATGAAAGGTAAAGAATAAAGTTTAAATAAAAATAAATAGGGGATAAATAGGGGATCATCAAAAACCTGTGATACAGAAATATGATTTTATATTATTACTATTATATTTTTTATATCAGTGATATATACTCACCATGTATGTAGATGTATTTAGACATGTTTGTATGTATTAATGTTTTTGTGTAAATAAATAAATAGAAAAAAAGATTTTGTGGTAACAAGGAAAAACTCCAGGATAAACCTTTCAGGGATGTCATCTGTAATACTCACTAAGAAAGTGATTGATTCTAAATATATGACCATAAAACAGAAAATCTTTAATTAGTGATGACACTGAACAAGAAAAAATAAAAAACATAAAACTCAACAATTTCCTGCAAGCATCATAAAGATCATAACAGGGTAATCTGCAGCATAGGACATTTTGAGAGACACTAAAATAATCACAGCCAGCCTTTTCATTATACTCACTCTTTGGGCTCCTCAATAAACTGCTTGACATGTTTGCTGCCTATAATCTTGACAACAAGCTTGGGGGCCGAATTTGCTCCAGACGTGTTTTTGTGAGCCATGATGCGGGTGATGTGATGGGGATTCCCCTGGAGAACAAGAGGCAGGAGACGCATCAATCACACGGCTGATGGAGGGCTGATGGCCGTCTTTTCTTTTTTAACATGGAGCCATTACAGAGATGCACAGCACCAACAGCATGGAAACCAGATTGTCTTTAGTTTGCTACAACGGTCCTTTACTTACATGCACAATTATTCCATTTCCATTTGGCAGATTTCACTCATTTCCAGCTGACTTTTCCATGACAGAGTGGATCTTGTTTTTTTCGTGCTGTGTGTCTGAAAAGGAGTTTCCTGTGTGCCAGGCTTCCTGTTTGTGCTTTCTGCACCATGGTTACCTCTCTGTTCCCACCTGAGCTGCAACGCCCGACACCCTCCAGCTCCCTGCAGAGGACTGGGAGACACTCCCGCACACACACACACACTGATTTATGAGTGTGTGTTTTGCTTTTGAGTCAGCTGGCATTATTAAAATGTGTGAAACGGGGGAGGAGAGAAGTGACCAGCAGGTGAAGGTGAAACAAAATGCCAGATGAAGAAATATGACATTCAGTTTATGACCATTTGATGTTTATTTTATACTTTCCATCTCTGTTGTACACGTGTGTTTGTGTCTGGTGTGTATCAGAATGCAGTGATAGAAGAGGGATTCAAGCCCACCATCCAAGGTTATGGTATTTCTTGCTCTATCACAACACAAAAGCAGAGTCCAGCATTAAAATGTATTTATTTATTTATTTATTTATTTTGTAACCCTTTGAAACATGGCTTGATTTCTTCCATAAACATGAAAAGAAAGCATGAGCAATGAAAGAAGAAATGACCCAAAAATTAGCAAGAAATTAGTAAAAAGGAGGGAAAATTTCATGAAAATTTGTTGTTTTTTATGAAAAGAAAGAAAAAACAAAACAAAAAAAAACAACAACATGGAAATGACGTGGAAAAAGTGCTAAAAAGATCATTTCTCAACATAATTATAAATAAGTAGTTATGATAATTAAAAATTTATATATTTTCCCCTAGACATTTTCCATTGCTTTTTCAAAAATAATTTTCTAATTCTACTCATTTTTGAATTTTTTTTTTTTTTACCAAGTTGCTCACTGCCTTGTCCACATTTTTGAAAGAGATCCCACCAATTTTTCAAAGGTTCAAAGGTTTAAATACCCGTGAGAGGTGTTTGAAAGCAACACATGGAATTTGATGTCCCTCCAGTTTTCAAAGGGTTAGAGTCAGTAGTATAATGTAAGCCTACTCAAGTACTAAAAGTAAAAGTACTCATTTTAAAGTGAGAATAAGAAAAAAACATACTAAAACCTCAAAATCTTAAAAAACAAACAAAAAATATATTAAATATATGATTTATTAATAATAATGATAATAATGTTTAACAATGTATAATTTAATGTGTTTAATGATTTAATAACATTTTCTTATTTTCTTTAGTATTCATTTCATACACAGATCATAGACTGAGTGATATACAGTGTGTAATACAGATGCAAGGATCACTGCCTTCTAGAGCTAGTATTTCTAAGGCACTAGCAACTATGAATGCTGGGTTCACCTGTGTATGTTGTTGTCCAATTTAAAGTCTCAATTTGATCACGTGACAACACCACGAGACTCCGGCTAGGTGAAGCCCAAAGCTGTCAACACTGACCAGCTGAGGACACCTTGGCAAGCCAGGCGAGCCGTCAGGCCATTAAAAAACACAACAGCAGTTCAAAGAAAAGACAGGAGGGAAAAAACAGGAGGAGAAGGTCACAAAGCTCCCCAAATAAGATCCTTTTTTTTTCCACGGACAAGCCCTGCGCGCTACCCTCAGTGTGTGTTGAAAACCATTTGCAGGTAAGCTAACATTGGCAGCAAGCTAGGTAGCGCTGGTTTAATTAATCGTAACGTTTGGCTGCTATGTTAGAGGTAAATTTGAAGTCAAGTTATACATGTATCATGTCGGCTAAGTTGTAGCCTGCTAGTAAATTAATGTCTTTACCAGGTGGATAAACAGCCTTTAAATTATTATGATAAGCTAACTAATAGCCTAGAGGAGATTAGCACAAAGCAACCGTTATCTTTACATATGTTCTATTGCAAGCCTAACCAGACAGAGACAGCAGCGTTCAATTAGGTGAGTACAAGCGCCTTTTTTAAGGGGATTTGGGGTGTGTGTTAGGGTATGTGCTGGGCCGCCGTGCCCCTGTTTCAAGGTTGTTACTGGGGGGTCAGGTCACTGCCGAGCACCTGTTTCACTGTGCATTTGTACTTTTGTGAGTAAACTGTGTGCGTGCTGCTGTAGCTGGACAGTTTTCGGCACATGGTGTTGTTTGTTGATAACTGTTGCAGCTCTCCGCTGTCTTATTTAGTATAATCTCTCGCCTTTATGTCGAGAAATGCAGTTGTCCTGAGGTTGTTGTACTAACAAAAACTCCAAAAAGACAGTGAAATGTTCAGCTGATCTGCTCTCAGCTGCTTGTTTTCACATTTAAGAACTTTGGCTGTCACAGCACAGCACTACCCATGCCCCTGATCACTTTCTCCGCGATCTCTGTACTCTACAAATACAATAACTGAGGTAGCATATTGCCAATGTAAAATCCAACACATGGTTGGTACTGTATATGTGTGCCTAAGTATTTGTGCGTATATTTACATGTGTGTATATGTGTGTGCATATGTGCTTTGTAACTAACAAGCCCTAGGGCCCACCATAATAGCCTACACTGGTGCCCGTTGTTATTAACTTAAGCCACTGAAGAAACTGTTAATATCCTGTGAAAATTGAAGTGTATTTTGAAAAGACACAATGTATGTAACAGGAATAAATTGATATGGTGTCCCAGAACGTCAACAACAGACAAAAGGGGATACCTAGCACGACATATATAGGTGTGAAAGTCCACTGACCAAGCAGTGATATTGGAGTTTGTATGAAAATGTGTAGTTTTGCCATTGTTTATAGTCATAAAGTGCTGGACAAATTAAAACTTTGAGCTGCTGGTAGCGTAAGAGGAAAAGTCATCAAAGTTGTAAGTTTATTCTCAAAGGGCCTTGAATATCTGTAGCAAAATTCATGACAATTCATCCAGTAGTTTTTGATGAATTTTAAAGGACCAGAATGGTACACTGACAAATGTGGTGGCCGTCCCCATGGCCATGCTGCAGATAATGGCTCAAAGTATAGATTTTTACAAGGTGCAGAAAATCTCAGAATCTCTCATAACTTAAGACAGTAAATACATATAGTAAACAGCTGAGGTCTTTATGGTTCGCTCAGTTCTTGGTAACTAACCAAGTGGACTCGGATTTATATTGGGTTCCTAAAAAACTAATGTACACAGTTTCAGATTAGTATAACATGGGTCTCCATGAACCTGGGTCCAAATTGTGAGCCGTAAACACCTTTAAACATAAAATATTTCCCTCTCAATATTGAAGGTCTCGAGTAAAAGTACTATAAATGTAATCCTTTATGTGACGCTGCATTAATACAGTTATGGCCCCCACAGGGAAGAATATATCGATTAATGAAACTTATCCCTTTGGGACTGTTTGGCGCATTTTACAAACTTTTCATTCTTCATTTTTTTGGATAATTTTGGCTGTGTTCATACACATGGCATACATTTTGGCAATTTTTTTATTTAAGTTAATCTTGGAATCTCCAGCTCAGCTCCTACAATAATTCTAAAATACACTGTGTACACAAAATTGTTACATTCATATTGTTAAGTGCAAAAAAAAGTGACATTGAAACCAATTCAAATTGGAATTTTTGACAATTTTTGAAGCATAAAATAATAATACATGTATTGTATTATTTCTAGGTTCTTTTGGAATTTTTCATTTTTACTTTTTTCCATCTAATGATGTCTTTTTTATTTTTTATTTTTTACCATATTAGGCATGTGGAGAAAATACACACTACTGCAAGTAGCACTGTCACAATTGGCTGCAAATTGCTGCAAATCATTGGCATATGCTAAGCTGTGATAATAAAAAAACAATAATCTACTTTGCATGAAGTGTATTGAAAATTACACTACAATGTTTAAAATTTAAAAAATTTATGAATATTTCATATTCATGATTAGGACTGATGTTGGCTGAAAAAAATAACTCACTGAAAGTAGAAAGTCATATTAATGTATGATATTTTTTACAGCCTGATTTTGAAAAGCACATGTTTTGTGCAGAGCGGTATATGGTCAGTATTTGACACTGCACAAAAAATAATTTTGTATAAAAATCAATTTTGCTGCTAATTATTGAAATATTCTAGGCTGTGATAATCAAAATGATAATAATGTACTTATAATGTATATATTGAAAAAATGTTTTGTGCTTGTTTTTTTCCATCTAAAAACATAGTGGCATCATGACACAAAACTGGAGTTAAAATTCTGAAAATTAATGAATATTTGGTAATTATGATTGGGGTAATGTTGGTTAAAAAATTAACTCAGTGAGAGCAAAAAAAACCCAATATAAATGTGTAATATTTTCAAGCTTGATGTTGAAAGGCACATTTAGTGTGCAGAGCACCTGATATTTATGAATAGGATTGATGTTAATTAAAACAATTAGAACGCATAGAAATAAATAAATAAAATGAATGTATTTTTTAAAGCTTGATTTTGAAAGGTGCATCTTGTTCACACAGCGATAAGGGTGTGTGTAATATAAAAGCAGGCCCTAAAGGTTAAAGTACTGCACTTAAGTAACGTACATACTGTTGTTCCTTTCTCTCCTCTTTATATATGCCTCTGGCCAACAATTAACAAGGGAATCAACTGGTTGAAGTTAACTTTAATTTTGCAAAATCATTAATTGGAAAGATTTTTCTAATTAAATTTCCAGAGGCGATAAGGAAATAGCTTTGATAAGAGGCCTGAGCAGAGATAGAGGGCCTAATTACATTAATTACTCTATACCTGGAGGAGAAATCTGAGTCAATAAGTTCTGCAGCCCTCTAATCTTTTCATAGAATAAAGCAGGAGGTGGACTGCTGTTCGGCTTTAGCCTGAGGCTGGCACGCTGCCAGGCACAGCCACCGGAGCTCGGCCTCTCTCTGTTTGATTTGCGAGAGTTAGGTTATTAAACGGTCTTAATAACTGTGAAAATGGCTGCTCATTCTTCATGGCATTGTCAGTCCCTCCACGTCACAGACCTGTTTAAATGTCCTGCTGCGGCTCAAGTGTGAAAGTCAAACACAGAGTCTAGATCTTAATGATCAAAGGAGCAGCAACAAAACAGCTGTGGGATGTTTGCTGCTGTGAGGAGAGAGGCCGTTTACCGACAGAAACATCCTCAAAGGTCCATCTGCTGCTTCTGTGAAATTACGTTCACTGCGTGAGTTCACATGCTGTGCACTCATATAGGCTGCAGTCCAGGGAAGCCGGAGCACCAAGAATTACAATGACAGTATTTTATTTTAATGTACACTGTTAGACGGTCGTCCTGCATGTCAGACGCATTAAGCTAGAGATAGACTTACCTTTTACTCTTTTTTCAAATTTGATTTTATTTTTTAGCATTTGTAAGTTAAGTTAAAAAACACATACAAACATATACAGTACTGTGCAAAAATCTTATATTTTTGTTTTAGAAAATGTGTAATGAGGACATAATATATATGTGTATTGCTTAGTCTCTTTATGAAGATACAAAGAATACAGATAACATGTACAATGTTTTAAAACAGCAAAAAAGTCAAAACACTGACTTGTATATTCTGACTGAAGTCAATATTTAGTGGAAACATGGAATTATACAGCCATAACAAAAGGTAGCTCAAACAGTCAACATTGAGCTTTGGACATGTCTTGAATGCTTCCTGGTGTAAATACACCAGAAGACTATTATTGTAAATCTCATATGTTTGTCTAAGAGAGTCTGAGACATGCTAGGTGAAAATGGAGGTCACAGTAAATATTTGCAACTTAAGCCTGATGAGGTTGTTTTATTCTGAAATATTTGCATTTTTAATAGTGAGACTACTGAGAAATAAATATGTATGGTCATTATAACCTTGCTAAAATAAAGTTCAATGTGGCCTAAGAGTTTTGCACAGTACTAAATAAATATTCATAAGAATTAGCCATTTAGGAGATTTCACAAATAATTCAATTCATAGGTTCATAATAATAATGATAGTAAATGTATGTTACAGGATAACTTAATGTTATGTACTACTCCACATTTGATATCATGAGTTAGCAGATGAGACAAATAGGGCAGAAAAAATAAAAAAAGTGTTCTTTATGTTTTATATTACATCCATTTCTCCTATCTTGCTTCAAATATATGTATTTGGTTTCTAATTTTCACATTTATATTTTCCATTTCATATATTTAATTCACAAGATCTATCCATTTATGATTATTTAAGTTTATTAAATTAACAGGCTGAGTTTATCATTAAAAACAAATAGGACTTTGTCTTCTCAATTTTCTTCTAGTATTTTTCCCTAGAAGCCTTTTACTCTATTACTACGCGTTTACCTGTACATGATGGCTGCCTCTCATATCCCTTGCTAATTTGGGATGTCCTCAAAAATTAATGCTACACATCTGCAATATGGGGGCATTATGGTAATGTAACAGGGTCAGGGGTCAAGAGGCACGTCAGCAGTGACAACAGTGGCAAAAGTTTTGAAGACAAGCTTATAGCAAGTATAAACACGGGATCCATATAGGGTCATTCACAAGTACATACAGTGTGTCATTGCTGCTTCACAGTGACAAATATGCTTGTATACCATCTACAATGACGTTACTGTCAGTTTTTCTGCCGTGATCTCAGCACTAACAATACCTCCTCAAGTATGGCCATGTCTATGGTTTACATCAGTTGGTTCTCAAACTTTGAAATAAGTACCCCATCTAAAATGTTTTCTTCACGGAAGTGCTTCATGACCAGTGCAAAAAATATTTTTGGTAGAAACTCACATTGAACAAATGTAAACCCAAAGTTGATTGTGTTTGTTCTGGCAGTTGACAGTTTACAGAAGTTGATGATTGCATTAAAAATAGTAATATTAAATAGAAAATGTGCATTTTCTAACCTACACTTAACTTTTTTAAATTTTTTAATTTTTTTTATTATAGATTCATTACTTTAGGAATTGTGCATGACTGATTTTTAGTTTTATTTTTACAATTTTAAAAATCTGAAGGACTTTGTGCAGTACTCCAAAGTTTCCATACCCCCAGTTTGAGAAACACTGGTTTACGTCATGCAAATTTGTTCATCCATACAGTCTGAGTTCTCTGGTGTGTCCTCTAGTGGAATCACAGGTATGTGAACATTGCTTTTTATGACGCAGACAGTTATATTGCAAACATGTGACCCTTCCACTGCCCCTCCCACCCACCGTTTTGGCAACCTTGCGCTTCTTATATTACATTGGCAGTGTTTGAACCTGATACGATCCTACAGCGTTTCTGGTCATGTTCTCAACTGACAGGTGCTGTCCGTCTCACCTGACAACATCCTGCCATGTTTTATATGTTTTATACGCAAAAGATGGCTTTTGGCGTTGCAATCTTATGCCGAAATTGATGTCAAGTAAGCTCCGTCCATTATTTTTACAGTCTGTTTCCAACATGCTTGGATACGAGACATGCTGCACGAAGTAGTTAGTTTAAAGCATACCCAAACGTTTATGCTTCATTTTATGTCTACAATGCCTCATCTCAGCTGATATTAACAAAGTTGAGAAGTTTGGGAAGGTGGTGTGTAACTTCAGAAGAATCGCTGAAATAAGAAGGCTTAGTCTGGTGAGGTTACTAAAGACCTCTTTTAACACTTCATTTTCCACATCACATTAGCGTCAGTGTCTAGACCCAGTGGTGATCTTAAAATCATTAATTTGGACCTAAATGAATAAACCTCTGAGGTCACCAGATAAATGTCTGTGTTCATTTAGAAAAGAGTAATTTCTGTGCATGTGTTTGTTTAGTTCTGACGGGCAGGATGATATAAAACACTGAGGTAAAGTGTGTTCTGTTTAGTCACCTCTGTGTGTCTCACAGCTCCGACCGTCAGCCTCATTTATGCACTTGGCTGAGACGATCTTTTCGCACACAGGCCTTAATTGATTAGCAGCCCAATTAAAGAGCAGCGACGGGGGCCGAGGCTGCAGGAGAAGGTGACAGAATCACGGCGCTCTCCTCTCCTCCTGAGTAATTCTTTTACCGAGGTTCTAAATCGGGTTTGCCTCGGACTGATAATGGATGTCCGGGCTATCTAAACATGCACCCAAAAGCCAGCTCAATCCCTCAGCTGAGATAAAGCAGACAAATTACACAAGGAGGAAAGTACAAGGAATGAAAAAACAGAACAACTCCAGGAGGGTTTTATCAGAAGTTTAGTGTTTGTGGATGTGCCTGTAAGTGACTGAACCTCCATTTTTGTCTGTGTAGGGGTGTATGTGAAAAAGGACACAATTGTAGATAAAATTGAGGATGATAAATGGATCATTTAATGGGTTATCTTTGTCTCGTTAACCTTCGCCTGCGTGCAAATGATGTGTTGGATTAAACAATGGGGTCTGAACATGGCAGGCACTACATCTCCTGCCTGGCTGTGTGGAGAGACACATTGATCAAAGCGTCACGTCCAGGATCTCCAACACTCCTGCCACGCAGAGCCATCCATCACAAGTCCCTCCTCTGGCTCAGATGGCAGTGTCGTTTAACATTTTTACAAATGCCCTCCGCTCGACATACCTGCGCAAGATATATGTGACATTATAATGTCCTTCAACAGTCCAATGGTCACATGTTTGAGATGCCAAAGGAGAGAAAACACTGAAAGTCTGTGGCTACGCTTGCAAAAAACTTGTGAGGTTGCAATGCTTGTTACACTTCAGAAAACACATTTATTGGATGGTTTAAAAAAAGACAAGAAAACGTTGTTATTTTTACATCATGACCACCAGTGGGGTGGGGGGGATAAAGTTTGTCTTGAAGGTTACAAAGTAAAGGTCTTTATTTATTTATTTTTTTTCAGTGTGTCGTTTTTAAAGAAATGCGGAACTGCTTTTTGCAATGTTTTGACTGATTAAAATCACTGGGTCCAGTTATTTTTGAGAAGAAGAGACCTGTGTGGATAATTCGGCTTGCGTTAAAAACCTCCTGAACATCTGGATCTTAAGTTATCAGAGAAAAAGGTGAGAACACATTACCAGGTGCTAGCAGCCTGTCTCCAACATGCCAAACAGCATTGGAGAAACATTTATTTGTAACATGAAACTTCTTTATTCAGTGTTTTTACCACTCTTAATCACCTGGTCCATCTATTTGGAGTGGAAGAGACCTCTAAGGATAATTCAGTTCCTGGTAAAAGCCTCCTAAATGTCTAGATTTTAAATTATCAGAGAAAAAAGGTGCTAGGCTTGCGGCCTGTCTCCAATGTTCCGAACAGCATTGGAAAAACACTGATTTGTGACATTAGTGACAGTCCTTACCAATGGATGCCACTAATCCCCTAAATGTTACACACTGGTTCTTTTATGTTGCCTTTTTAATATACTCCTCATTTTAACTATTAAATGTTAGCATGATATTTGATATTTTAACTCATTAATTTTTTGACACTTTCCGAAAAAGGCATGTTTTGTAATTTTTTTTCATTTTATAACAAACATTTCAAAACGTATGTATGAACACTGAGCACCGAATAGGAACCATTAACAAACCATTACAGTCCTTCATATTCAACTCAGGTTATTTTCAACATAATGTGTCAAATCAATGTTGAGCATGCGATATGACGTCGTGAAAACACTTTTGCAAATCAGCTGAGAAAAATTGACATTACCTTATTCAACAAGATGGTGCAGACTAAGGACGACATGCTATGAACCTCTATCTCCCTTTTAGTTTTAGCTCTTCTTTATTTATTATATTATTTATACATTTTAAGGGCTGAGCGTGAACCAGGGCATAATGCATTTCATTGTACTTTTTACTGTATATGACGATAAACTTGAACTTGAACTTTTGTCTTTTTTTAAAACAGCAACTTTTGCAATAACTGTAGTTTCACAACATCACGTTTAGGAATGAAAAATAGTTTTTAAAAAAAGTGAACCTACTTGAGCACTGCCGACACAGATAATTGACCTCTGTGAGGTTTTTGAAATGTTCCATATCAGGTTGTGAATATTACATCAGTGGCCTTAAAAGCATGAAGTGTAAAGATTGCATATTAACATGTAATATTCAACATGTTAAATCAGTGCCTTCACTTTTTCTGTCACGTCGCCCTATGGAAGCCAGATGAAAAATGTTATACTGTAAGACACAAACGAAACAAAACTTGGCGTTACAATAAACCTGAGACCAAGATAAGCTTCCTTATTTCTGATATGCTTGATGAGAATGACCTGTTTTGCTTTAAGTCCCTATAATACAGTATATATCCAGGTCTTCCAGGTCTGACAAAAGCGTGCTAACCTGAAATCATGAAAGCCATGTAAGCAAACACTATGAGAGCATTTTGGGTTCGTTGGCCCAAAGTTGGTGGTGTTAGATGAAAGGTGAGGGTATTGCCAAAGTCATAAGGATAAGGAAAGTCCACAGCAATCCATTCAAAGAATTGTCAAGATATTTCATTTTAAAGAAAACTATTTAACGTATATTGCAATACATAGATACAGCTAACATCAGAGAATTGTAATCAGTCCACTGTAAAGCAACAACATGTGACGACTTAGGCCTGGAGCTCCTGCTTGAGCAGAGCATGAGCGTTGCCAAACCTGTTGGTTTTTTTATTGTTCGGTGTGAAAATAGTGTTTTGATAATTATATTGACTTTATACCACCCTTTATCACACTTTCAGTGTCTTTATCTGTCACAGATGAGGAAATACAAATCTGAATCTGTTTATTCAAACTTTCACGCTTCTGTTTGAAAGTAAAAGTCCTCTGACAACGTCTCTGTCGACAAAATCCCATCAGTTGTTGACACAAGGTATTTTATTGTGAAACATTTGCATGACAGTGTTGTTGACAGGAAGACATTTTAAAAAAGTTTAAAAAATGAAATTACATTTGTGCTTGATCCTACTACATCTTTGGAGTTGAGGGGTGAGCTGATTAAAATCAGCAGCTGCTATGAAGATTCCATCTGGCGGTTTGGCATGTTGCTGCTGATGGCATCATTCAATTCCTGCAGTGCATTTTTTGAATTTGCATCAGAGTCTTGTGTCCTTATGGCTCCCAACAAGATCTGTTTATCCAGTGCAAGAGCTTGATCAAGGATGTTAGGATGTTCACCATGTCTCTCAGGTGTGTGCAGAGCAGTCTCTGATTTTCCGTTGCTGGGTGAGCCTCAATCACATCTCATCCACTTTATTCTCCTGCGACCAGACATTAGCCAGTAGAGGAACAGCTCTCGGTCCAAGTCGGGTCAGGCTCACCCTGATGTCCGGCGCTTTAGGTTTTGTTTCTCCCCTCTGGTCTGACTGGCAGCTGGCTGATCCTCTCACAGTTTTAGTCCCCCACAAACCCCACACAACTTTTCCTGATGTTGATAAGTGCTTCTCTAGCGTAGAAAAGTCGTGCTTGCATGACTTCATAAATGAGTGGAATATGTGCTTCTAAATGTTGAAAAACAGTACTCATAGCAGCACACAGCCCTGCAGAAGCATCACAGCAACAATGCTGCCAGTGTGAACACCGCAAGCGTGCAACACGCTGTAGTTCAGCAAGGTTGCCATCACACGCTACTCATGCATGCAGTGTGTTCCAGACATTAGGATGAGAAAGTGTTACAGAGGTTATATAACTCAAGGCATTTTGGGCACCCTTCATAAGTGGCAGCTATCATCAATTTACATTCTCAATCCTGATCTGGGCAGAAATCCTCGGATGCTGCAGGAACTGAGCCATCAGTGGAACAGCAGAGGGCTGTGGCTGGAGGTCAATGCAGAATATATCCCTGTTATGTTTCGGTCAAATTTAAGTTAAACTTTTTCAACCTGTCAGAAACTAGATTCTGAACTATCACTGAGTAGAATGAATGGACCCCATGTTCAGGCAAATAAACCAAAAAATAAACAAAGAAATGTAATAAATCAAAAGCATGTATCAGTGCAGGATTATAAATCTAGTTTTTTGGTGGCAGGCTGCAGCTCGGCAATGCCTCTCTATTAAGGAGGTGTCAAACGTGATAGGAGGGCTCTGCTCCGCCCTTCAGGGAGCTCAAGCAGCAGCAACACTCCACTCACACTGTTCCCAGTGTTAAAATGCAAATTGCTTTTTCCTGACCCCTCTGCGGTGGACAGGGAGGGCCTGTAGCTTTCAAAGTGACCTGCTTTTTGCTTCAAAAGGCCACACTCTATGATGCAGCAGGCAGGCAGGCAGGCAGGCACTGACAGGGCAAGACAGCTTAGCAGATAATATCATCCATGGCAACAGAGCAGCCAGCAAACCAGACAAAAACCATAAAATATAGTAGCGCACAGCATATCTTAAACCCCGTGCAGCCTGAGGTCTTGTTTGCAGTTGAAGGTGTAAATAATGGTAATGGGATGGGAACAGAATTCAGTTAGTAACATGAAGGGGTCAAATTATTGAATCTGATCCTTAAAAGACTAAAGTGAAGCTGTAAATGTTACTGTACTTAAATTTATGAATCTTGGATTTTAATATCTTATGTCTCACTCAGGATGTATTGACTTGTCAAAGACAGGTGCAACGGATTTCATTAGTCATGGCTGCATTTCATTCAGGTCAGGCCAGCTGCAGGGCTCTACCACTGACTGATGGCTTACTGGGGCTTTAAAATGAGCAAATCAGTCTAAATGTTATGAATGTTAGACTGCATGGTCTCTGTTAAAATAGAAGTGTCTTTTTATGTGTAAGATTCAATTACCTGCTATGAAGAGCTGCTCCGTCACAGTTTGTGCAGGTTAGGTTAACGGGGAGGTGTGGATGTGAGCATGAATGGCTGGCTGTGTCAGCCTTGTGATAGACTGGCGACCTGTCCAGGTTGTACTCCACTTCTCTCCCAATGTCAGCCAGCCCCAGCTCCCCAAAAACCTCACTGATGATATCTCATTGGGACACAATGGAGTCCAGCATGGGATCTCTCTCTCCCTTGCCTTGCCTGACCCTTTTTTCATCTTAACACATTTCCTAGGACATGTAGGAAAACTATATCTTCTTGGCAAACAATTTTGATTCTAAGCAGCAGCACAATTTAAAAGGTATTTTTTATGTGTCTATAAAATAAAACAGAAAAATGGCACACAAAAAATCTTCAAAAAAAGGTTAAAGGGGAACACCACCTAAAATACAAATTCCAATAAGTTAATCCCATGGCCTATGAATGTGCAATCTGCTCCATAGACAATGGATGGGAGCCTGATTGTGCACCCTCAGAATGTTTGCTTTCGTTTTTTTATACCCAAATGAGTTTTATGCTTTTGTTGTATTCTCAGTTCTCATACAAAAAATGTACCCATATACTTGGAACATTCCTCTGGTTGCTCTCAGTCTGATTTTCAACATCTTTCTAAATTCATTGTTTAAGGCGAAGCTCCAGACTGTTGTGACATCACAAATTTGAGTTTTAGCACTTTAGCTTTTGGATTTGCTGATCATGTTTAATAATAACTTTGGACTGTCTCGGGATATAAGAATAACGTGAATTTTAAAAAAGGTTATAGCTTCCCTGTAATATGGATGGGTGTTCAAAGGTTGCTTTGTTTGTATCTTTTATCTTTACTTATTCTTTATCTCTTTTATAGAGTTAGAATCAAAGGGCTAGAAACAAGCTGGTTATTCTAGGAGCCATTCACAAACAGGAGATGAAAGCAGTCAATTAAAGCTTTGTATATGGAGGAGTTGTAGTCTCATTGACCTGCTGAGAGGCCCTGTAGCGCTCTGCTGGCCTCACAACAGTCAATTATTAGCGATAAAGACATCTCAAAAAGATAAACAAATGTGAACTCCATGGATAGCAGACAAAACACCAGGGGTTCCTTAAAGGAAAAGTTCAAGTTGTGTCTCTCTCACTAATAGTCAGATGTTCACATACCGTTCCAGTGTCTGTGGTAAATATGAAGCTATACAGCCAGCAGCCCAGCTAGCCAGGCTCTGTCCATCTATCAGCACCACTAAAGCTCACTAATGTACATGTCATATCTTCATACAAAAACTGACATGCCAGAACTTGTCAATTTTTGCATTAGCAGTTTTTCGAAGGTTATGTGCGGTTTTTGCCTGAAAGCTGCTCAGAGCCAAAAAATACTGTTGTTGTGTTGCACACAGTCTTTCATAAAGTGGAAAATTGTTTTTACTCTTTGGTTTTAGTACAAATTAAACAAACAAGACATTAGGGGTGGGCAATATGGCAAAAATATCATATCATAATTTAAGGTAGGATCACGATCACGTTTTTATCATGATTCTTTTTCATTTGGGATTTTAAGACTATTGTGCATGTTACTGAACAGTACAACCAAGCTAATTTCCCAATTAAAAAAATATAGCCCTAAAATAAAAAAGAATGAGAGAACATTTAGGCCAAAGTACCTTTTTTTACAGATTTTAATCTGTGTGTGCAATTTTGTTTTCCACTTTTTTGATGGGAGGGAACCAAATCATTTTTCAGGTAAAATATTACGGATGGTGAATTTTTTGGGGGGACAAAGTCTTCTGTGTTTTCATTTTCATCCATGACTTTCCACTTGTGAAATAAAGGAGGAGGGGAAAGAAAGAAAAGACTCAATGGTTTGCTATGATTGGTTTATCTGTGTATCTATAGGGAAGGCATAAAACAGACCAGCAAATAGTGCTTCAGCTGAGAAAAAACTAGACTAGGTTAAAACCTAGTATATGGCTGCACCATGTACAGTGGTTCCCAACCGTTTACCTTCAGGGACTTATTTACTATCACTGAGTACACTGAAGACATATTTTAGGAATTTTTCATATTAAATTAAGATAAAGGCTGAAAATAAGGCAATGTGCCTGTGGCCCCAGGCCCCCAAACCACTACGTCTGCCCCTGGTAATAATAATGAGAGCTCAGTGTTAGCGGCTGGACTCAGAGCGATGTGCTCTTAATACTTCCATCCAAAGTCTGACTAAACCTGAAACTAACACGAAATAGTCTTTACAAGTCCACCTCTAAATATTTGTCTGTTGATTCATTCGGACACTTTGGTGCTGTAAGGAGAAGCTCTGCCCTGTTCGCTGTATCGCAGTGTTTTGGAGTGAGATTAGCTTCGGTGTCATGAGAGCGTCAGACTGACGGTGAAAACGTGTGTCACACGCCAGGAGCGTGAGAGTTTGCAACCCTGAAATATGTTAAAATGCAGAACAGTACACTTATAAAGTCACACAGTGGAGGGTAGCTGCTTTCTCTAGAGCTGTACCCGCTTATCATTAACACATCCTCCCTCTGCAGCTCTGCTCGGACCCGGGGATGAACGTCCCAATTGACCAGCGGAGACTGCGCCAGAGCCGACTGCATTCTGCGGTCTGGCCAGAAAGTTTGGATGTGTCGCGTGTATGAACATAGAACTACAACAGATAGAATGTGCACTGTAGTGCGATACAACAATCTCTGGCAGATGCTGGCATGCAGATTTTTTATCTTTAAACTTAGCAAAGCTAGCTGTTTCCCAGCTTCTAGTCTTTATTCTAAGCCAAGCAGATAGCCATAGCTTTATATTTATCATAAAACCATGAGAGTGTTATTAGTCTTCTCATCTAACAGTTTGCGAGAAAGTGAATAAGTCTGTATCCCAAAAATGGTGAACTATTCTTCTAAATCTATGACTGTTATGCCTAAACTCTCCCTTAATTTACAAGATAGGGCTGCATGCTATGTAAATTAACTTTAAATTAAGTCATTAAACTTGCTAATGCACAGCTTTTGTGCAGAAGCCCTAAGCAGTAATGAATTCATACATTTTTTCCCCCTCCATTTTACCCTGATGATGGGATAATTTTCTCGAGATCTCGAGATAACAAAATTGTTTTCCCGAGATAACGACATGATTAATTTGAGATCTTGAGATAACGCTGTAATAGTAGGCTAGTCATTGACAGAATTTATTTAAAACACCATACAGTGTAGCAGTGTCTGTGGAAGCCCTAAGGGCCCATACCCCCGCCCCCCCCCCACCCCTTTTCCTGCCATAATAGGATCATTTCTCAAAATATTGAGATAATGAAACTGTGTTTTTCCGAGATAAGGGCATAATTAATTTGAGTTCTCAGGATAACAAATTAAATGCGATAGGCCTGAGATTTCATGTTATGACTGATTGATGCCCTGGACACGAAAGCCTCCTGCAGACTGTGAGATTTTTGCAATCTTATAAGTTTAGTGCAAGCTACACTCTGCGACATGGATGTTAATAAACTTAGGTACAACAGCAGGATGATGTGCGCAGACTGTGCGATGATATCACCTACTGAATCGCAGGCTACAACCTACGTCCATCGGCGTCAACACGGATGAACAAAAGGTCATCGTGTGCGTCATTCATCTATGCCACTGTAGTGGAAAAGAAAAATGAACAAACGAACAAAAATGAACAAATCGAGCCTTCGCTGTAGTGGCATTTATGTGTGTCAGGAAAAATCTAGGGAGGAGGAGGTGAATGTGGACTTGGTCATGGCTGGGGAAAAAAGGCCAACTTGGCATGACAGTTTTGCAACGAGAGCCTGAAGTAAATATTAGCATCTATTTAGCAATGTCTCGCTGGTCAGTGCGTCATTTCATGCTGCATTTCTTTTGGCTGGTTCATGGACAGATCATAACAGCTGTCACACAGTGAGATTCTCATCCCAAATTTTTGACACCATCTTATATTTATCCTAGATTGTCTTTGATCGCACAATGGCAGTCCTTGCATCTCTCAGTGTGAGACGTAGGACCATCGTTTTAGAGCCACGACCAAAGATATTGCCACGTTTTTGCTATGATGGTTATCTTTTGTCTGAGATGGCCCAAAAACGCTCAGTGTATATCAGGCTTAATGTAGGTAAGCCGTTTGTTTTGTGTTTTTATGCTTTCTATTCTAAAATATTTTTTAAATAAATGAGTGAATGGATGTTACAACATGAATGTAACATTACAACAGCTGTCTGTCGAGCTAACGTGATGGTGCAGAACCCCACGATGCGCATCAGTCTGCTCTTCTTGATCAAGGTGTGTCAAAACTGGCCACCACACTGTCCCCCTCGTGTGATCCTCATGTGAGGCTAAATTCTTTCAATAAATAGCCTACTATTACAGTATTGTTTTGTTAACTCGCGATCTCAAATTAATTATGTCTTTATCTGGTTAAAACACAGGTTCATCAGCTCTCTGGTTCCATCCTAGTATATCTGCAGACTGATTCCTCCACCAATTGCTGACTAATAAAGTCACCTTCCTCAGATGGATACTGTGCAGTTTGCACAATCAGATATTACACACAACATGTTAGTGGGGTGAGCCCAGCGCAGACTGATGTAAACCTGCTCTAAATTTCCGGAGCTGACAATCATCTACAGCAGAGGGCCTTTCTGGGCTTCTTCTGCTGCCTCTTATCTGTCTGCAGGAGGATACCCAGGAGACAGACACATATAATAAATGTGAGAGTGGTGAGTGTGTGTGTGTGTGTGTGTGTGTGTGTGTGTGTGTGTGTGTCTCCACAGACTTTTTCTATATTCTTTTGTCAGATGTTGAAGAGAAAAGTTGTTAAAGGGGAATAATGACAGGAAAACCTGAATTCAAAAACACGTGCCACTGTCCTCTGGATGCTGTCATGGGGGTCTTCTGCTCATGTATTGATAATTGTTTCTTGTCATCATTCAGTTCCGGATGCACACAATGGATGCTTTGCCAATGTTCCTGTCTGTTATATATTTTATTTAAAGAAAAGTAGGCAAACAACTAGGATGTTAATGTTTAATTTCACCTCCAAATACTTTTCAACACTTAACCTGGTTAAATTATTGTCCTGTTTTTTCTAAGTCTGAATCTTAACAGTAAAGTTGCACTTTGCTATTTATAAGGGTGCTAGCTCTATGTTAGAGTCAGTGAACAATGTTCTGTTCTTTAAAGGGCAAAGCATCCTTTGTGTGCCTCCGGCCGACACTGAAAGTGGCTCGACTCTGTTGTTAGACCTAAAGTAATTTACAAAAAAGAAAAAAACCAAAAGCTTTTCTGGTCTTCCTTAAAATAACAAACCAACAGTTTATCATATCAGCACAACAAAATATCTACATTGCCACTCTTATATTAACTATCATGTTGGTTAACACTTTGATACCTTAGCAAATAGGCTTGATTTTGAAACACTGACAGAAGGCAAAGGGCAACAAAAGAAGGAATGACCCAAAATTTGGTAAGAAATTAGTAAAAATAAATGTTCTTTTAAAAGTTTAGCAAGAAATCTGTTTAAAATAAGAGAAACATTTTTTTAAGAAACTATAAACAAACAAGGAAATGACCCAGAAAAAAATGCTTAAATAAAATTTATTCTAATTATTCTGTTACATAATTTTAAATATGTAATTATGATAATTATACATATTGTTTTTCCTTTGCTTTTTTCTTTTTCCCAAAACTTTTTTCCCTGGCCTCTACTAATCTACTAATTTCTTGCAGTTTGTAGAACATTTTTTACCAAATTGCTTATTGCTGTTTCCCTATGTCTTTGAAAGAAACTGAACAAATTTGCTCAAGGTTCAAAGATTTGTGAAGGCATATGCAAGTAGCACATGTTATCTGGATGCAGCACAAAACGTCACTCCAAGTTTCAAAAGGTTAAAGTTTAGGATAGAGGGACATCATGGATAGAAGAGAAAGGGCAGAAACCACAGTCTCCAATTTTGAAGTCACTTTGTGTGCCCAACCTCCACTTTGAATTTACTGCTGCTTCCATTTTGACGCTAAACACAAACGCATGACAAAACTTGGCCTCTTCATTGTGGTCGATAGCATTTCCTCTGACCTTGATCTGAAACAGCAAATCTTCACCTGCAGATCCAGGCTGTAAGAAAATTAATTTTCGCTTAGCTGTGGAACAACACCTCACCACTCTGGACTTTAATTCATCTTCAAATCAATCAGTTAGCTCCCTCTGGCTCAAAGAAGAAAAGGCTCCAGAAGAGATTATGTATCTGCTGTCAGGATGGTTGTCAGGCAACAGGACAACAAACGACGGCCGCGTATACTCGGAGCATCCAGCAGAGCCTGCAGGTTTGTCGGAGGCACAGCTCAGAGAGAAAGGTTAATAAGGTCACCTCCTCTTTGCTGGAGAGACAGCGCCGTCACTTTGCCTGCGAGGGAGCTTCGAACAGGTCTGCGCCACATGCAGTGCTGGAATATTTTACAATATTAATTGCACACTTAGTATGCTGTTGTCATATGGCTTTTATTAGTATTCCATCAACTCAATGAGGCGTGAAAGGGCCAGATGCTGTGTCCTCATCTATCCCACATATATTCTTGTCTTTTGTCAGTTATCAGTGCAGTAAGTGTCAGTCCACTCATCACTTCAACGATCTCATGTCATGTATTTATTAATTGGACCAGTGAGTTTAAAAATGGATTAATAACACTCAGGTCTGATTTACATCATCAAAACAGGGACTGCATCATGTGTAGAGTAAAAACAGGGACAGTTTATACCCTACACCTCTCACTGTTGTCAACACACATACATTAGTATTACTGTACTTGTAAGGATGCTGTTGACCTATATTGCAGCTAAGCACAGATCTTACTCTAACCCTCCTAGCCTAACCTTTACTTGGTGAAAACTTACATTTCTTTTGTTGTGTTTTTTAAAGGTAAAAAGAAAACCTATCAGGGGAATCCACCCTCCCCCAACCTCAAATAAGACTATACCCAAGAATCCTAAGAAAAAAAGAAGCTATATGGTGCAACCTTTGGAAGCCCTAAGCAGCCATGCATTCATATTATTTTTCCTCCATTTTCCAGAGATAAAGGGATAGTTTTCTCAAGATCTCAAGATAACAAAACTGTTTTCCTGAGATAAAGAAGGGACCTCAAAGCAGCCCCATAGCGAGATCTCTTTGACAAAAGGGTTGTCAGTGATCCCACTGTCAAAAGAAACCTCTTGTATTTTAAAACCCAGATGTTGGCAGGTATGGCGCGTGTAGTTGAAGCTTGTGTCAGCGTTAGCAGAGAGTTACTGTAACTGTAATCACAGTATGAGGATTCATCCACTGTGAGCTGGAAACAAGCTATCAGCTCTCCAGGTCATAGATTAATAGTATTTGCAAGTTGCACTGGTGCTCTGTGTTCGCAAAATGTGACGATTGGAGCTTTGAAGATAGAAAAACACAACCTGCTCACACTACCGCCACTACCACTCATTAAGGTAGTCTGTTACCGTAGACCTGTTAAATGTTATGATTTCATTTCTGTAAGCTGCAAACAAACTAATAGCTCTGTAGTTCACATATTAAGAGTATTTTCAAGGCGTAGTAGTGCTCCATGGTCGCAAAACTAAAGAGTCACAGTCTGGAGCTCTGCAAAAGCCCTGCTTTTTTTTGTGTGTGTGTGAGAGAGGCAGAGGAGAGAGAGAGAGGTTAAAAAAAGAAAATGCTGAAGCGAGTCTCATACCAGTGGCCAAAGGCGACGGTGTGTCATGCTGAATCCCCATCTTCAGTATCGCTTTCTAGCTCCTCCATGTTTGTTTGCCTTGGTGCCATGCATTGTGTAGATGCCCCCTTGGAAACACAACGGACACAAAGCATTATGAGATGATGTTAACAAAATAAACAATATAGCATAATATGTAGCAGCAGATGTTTTTTTACCCATAGACAATATATTTGGTCATATCACACAGCCTCAGTTTCCAGTATTAACAGATGTCAAGATCTTAAATTTATATTCTATTCTCATGGGATTACCAAACTATTTGGGACTTTGGGGGTTCCCCTTCCTGTTTACAGATGACTGATGTTGGTTTATAGCTCATTTTTATGTTATGGCCTGTGTGAGGATGCTTGTTTGTGTTTTGACATCTTGTTTAATGGCTGTTTCCAAAGCAATTTCCTGAAGTAGATGCACTGATGTTCTCTGGCTGTGCAATCACCTAAAGGAGACATTAATTTACAACGTTTTGTTCACTTCTGCACCTCGGCACGTAGTGATTTACCTCAGCAGAACCCACTTTTACGACTGCGTTGGAGGTAAGAGTCAATGAAGCACACGAGTAGAGGTCCTCAATAACATTATAACTCTCCTTTACTGCACTCCAGTGAGGTGAGCCAGGCAGGAACAGCTGTGTCTCTGTTTCTGTCAGTATCACAAGACTGCTCGCCTACCTCGGAAAAACTGATAGCCATCAGGAGCACATTTTTATCTGGTACTTCCCCTCTGATATACACACTTTCAACATTTTTCTAAATAAATAAAAGCAAAAGTGGTTTTTGGCCAACCTGAAAGTGTTGGATTGTGGCACTCTCTCTAGTGAAAACAATGGGGATGTGACAGAAGTATGATTCTTAGATTTTGGCACTATCTTTTTACCTATCTTTTTTAAGGTCATGTATCTAACACTGAGTACATTTGTGGGTGGTTGTTAGTCACACTGGCAGCTTGGCTGCAGTTATGGCTGTGTCCAGTCTCTATACCCATGGGATGGATTAGCATCAACTTTTGGTCAGATTTTCTCTTCAGCATGATTCGTAGCAACTCTGGTGATAACAAACTTTTCATTTAGTGCCATCATCATGTCAACATTTTCCATTATTCTTGTTCGTAACCAGATACATGCAAAACTAATGCTATTACTGTCAGGCTCAGCTGTACTTTGTGTTTAAACCTAATTAAGCGGCATCCTCTGGGGCTGAAAAAATGGCACATACTGTGCCAAAACGGGAGTCCACATACCAGCGTGCAATGTCATGGCATTTACATGGATTACTCTTACAGTCTACAGTGCTAAAAAGCTAATCTTAGCATTCTAAAATACAAAGCTAAGAGCAAAACCATAGTCATTTTTAAACCTTCCAAACATCACCATGTTGGAATGGTGACATTAGCATTTAGCTTAAAGCTGTGCTTAAGTGCAGCCTCACAGAGCTGTTAGTACAGCTGGAGACTCATAGTTTGATCATTTTCTAATGGCATCTTAGTGACGGTGGCATGGTGGTGTAGTGTCACCTCATAGTAGAAAGGTCCTTGTTATAACCCAAGGTGGGGCGGGGGGCCCTTCTGTGCAGTTTGCATATGCCAGTGTAGGTTTTCCTCAGGGTTCTTTTTAAATCTGTGTTTTATTTGTAGTTAGTACTGAAATGATTAGTCATTTTAACTGACACCCAAGTATGGTATTAAAAGTACAGTGTCTTGGATTTAGTGGCATCTAGCAGTGAAGTAGAACTGAAACTTCTCCATTGTGCCAAGCATAAAAGAGAAGTTAGGTGGTCGACATAAAAACACAAAAATGAGAATGGCCCTCTCTAGAGCCAGTATTTGGTTTGATCGTTCTGGGCTACTGTAGAACAACATGGCAGACTCTTAGGAAGAGAACGCTCCCCATGTAGATAGAAACAACTTACTGAAAGGACACCATAACACAACAATTCTTATTTTCAGGTGATTGTAAAGTAATCAAAACATATTGAATATTATATTGCATTTCTGCTGGTAGATACTCCGCAGTCCTTTGCACTGAACCTTTATATGTAAACAGTCATATTTGTCATGACGACAGTCAGCTTTTCTGCACCTTTGACTTCTGTTCACCCTGCTGTCATCCACAGTCTGCTATTCCCCACCTGTCCTGCTGTTGTCCTCGGTGTTTCCTGCCATTCACCTGTACCTGCTCCTGACCCTCGGTATATTTTCCTGCTCCTTCCTTAAGTGCCAACCTTGCTTCACATTTCTGCCTTTTTATGACCTAATATTTTTTGGGCTTATTTTTTGCCTGTCTTGACCTTTTGCTTTGGTACGCCTTGATGTGACCAAACTGCATGTTAAAATACCTTGAGTTTGGGTATAAGGAGGAAAGTTAGATCAGTAATTAATTAATTTAGGACATTTTATAGAGTTTTATAGTTTTAAAGTTGTTCATAAAAACACATAATGGCTTCAAAAAGAAAAAGGAATCTTAAAAAAAAAGAACGAGACAGAGCAAACTGTCTTTACTTGACTGAACTTTTTCCAGCTGTTTTTTTATTTGTTGTTCTATTTACAAATTTATAGCCCACTTCTATCCAGGACACACACACACACATGCACACAGAGTGATGTTGAGAGTCCCTCAGTTCATTAGAGCTTAGATTGAAATCTGTGGCGGCTGTACTTTGTCCCCTGTATGATTCGAGAGGACGAAAATTGAAACCACAACCTTTGGACAAGCAGACATTTAAGGCCTTGTCAGAGTGAGATAGGGCTCCCCGGCCCTGCCAAACCCTGACGGCTAACTCCATCACTCTCAATATCCTCCCCCTTACTTCCAGCAGCCTTTCTTTTAAAACAAAATAAGGAGATGTGGAGAACAGATATCTCTACAGACTTCACCCTTTTTCTCAGGGTAGGTTCAAAACGAATGCAAAGTACTTTTTTTTAAAGGACATTTCATTCAAAGTCAAAGGACAAATTCAAACATGGGTGATAAAGGAAAAATGGGGCAAAATTTGAACATGTTTCAACTTCAGCGATTAATACGTATATAAAAAAAAATCTGCAAATGAAATGAGGCAAAATAGCTTTGAAATGCACAGTAAAACTCAGAATCTTTACATTAGAGGAAATCTGCCCATAATCTGCATTTGACATCCTTGTGATCTATAGTGTAGACATTGTTGATATTTGCAATTTTTTGGTCGCATCTTTGTGCTCGACAGATTAAAATAAAACTGAATGGTGATACAGTTGTTGTGATGTGCAGCCAAGAGGTAATAAAGGGTCTTGTTTTTCATGGTTTATCAAAAGTCTGGTTCCTCATGAAGTTAGAGAAGAACCAAATAACCAGAATAAATGTTGGCATCGCACAATTTAGCAAACCATGTTTATGTGACATTAGGAAAACCTCATGTTAGGGCTTAAAATACCACTGCGGGACATGTCTCGAACCGTGTTGAAAAACATCTGCTTTGGTTGCCCTTGAACAGTGGTCTGCTACTAACCAATATCACCTCCTCCTCCACCTCCTGATTGGAAACTCTGTTCATATACTGTATATGTAAATGTCAGACCAGCCCGCTCGCATTCAGATCAGATTCAGATACATACGTACATGTATGGATCTGCCTAACTGTGACTGCAGTTTTGATTTGCTCTAAGCCATTGTTAGAGATGGGTTTTGAATGTGGTATATGTAAGACAGTTTCATACTGCAGGTGGTATGTATTTAAGAGCTATGTTGCTGATGCTAATGTGGTGATGTGGATATTTTAGGTACAGTATCCACTGATGTTTAGTTATGGCCTTATGGGAATTACATTGAAAATGTTTTATATTCGTCTGAGTAATGGTTATTTGCAAAGTGTGTGAGTCTAGAATAATTGCAGATTAGATGCTGCATGTGTTGAGTACAGTGGAGTATTGCTGGAATTTTGCACTGTTATATCATGGTGGCCCTGATTCACTCATACAGTGGTGATAATGAGCATTAGGATGTTTGTTGAAGTAGAATACTATAAGTATACAAGATGTGATGTTGTGGAAAAGTTGGATTACAGTATGGACATTATGGACTGTTTTATGCACTTAAGATATGGAGTGAAGCAGAGACTCAGGAAAATGTTGTATATTGAATATTTTTGTAAATTTTGAGTCAATGCAGTCTTGATGAGGAAGTGAGCACTCCGTGTCTTCATTGCAGCTGCATTCTGTCTGAATTTTACAGAATGCTTTCATTGTTTCTGTGCTTCAGATTCTGAGACCTGTAACATGAAGTCTAGGGTTTGTTGGACCCATCCAATGCCCGTCCCGCCCGCCCTATAGGCGCCCTTGCTTACCTTACTTCTCAATTTCACTGGCAGCATTTCAAGTGCATCACGTCTGCGGCGCTGTTTTCCTTTCTGTTCCTTCCTGTTTGTCCTCCATGCAGCTCTATATCTCACTGGGAGCGTCTGTGAAGCATTATAGAAGCGTCCTGACTTGCTGAGATTGTGCTTATTTCGTCATTTTCCCTAGATTTTGTGGTCATTTTTTCCTGATTTAAGTGATTCTACTATGGCACTTTGTTGTGCTGCAGCCTGCAGACCAGCCAGGAATGAAGTAGATCAAAGAATTTTGGCCATGTTTCAGTCAAAAAACATACTCATCTTGACAACTATACAGATCATTAAAAATAAATAAACATGCAAAAGATTTGTGGCTGTGCTTTAGTTCAAAGCATATCAATCTTATTAATTATACAGATGAATAATTAATAATTTAATTATAAATACATAATAAATAGATATGTAGAAATTTAATCATGTTCTTGTTAAAAAAATACAGTGCTGTTGTTAATTATGATCTACTTTCTGTCTACTGTTAGCAGGAGCATCAATTCTCCTGCTGGACAGAATACAGAGGGCTGGTGGAAGGACAAGATAAGGCTGATTTAATGTTTTGGTGAAGTTAAATGTGACCCTCCTGCAAGGGGTTTTATTTTAAAATTTTACCAGATGCAATGCTGCTTGACTTCCTGCCTGGTACAATTTGCTCTGTGTGGCTTGACACGGTTACTGTCCATGTCTGGCAGAAATAGCCTTGGCGTGTATTTCACGCGAGCTACTTCTGGGACGCTGCTGAGAAGCTCTGAGGCAAGTCCTGTGGAATAATGAGCAATGACTAGAATGTCCACAATCTGCTCCGGAGGCCATGCTGTGGCCGAAACATGCCGCTTTCGGAACCGGTGGAATTCAGGGGTTACACACTATGTCGTTACCAGCAGCGTTTCTACCTGATGCCATCTTCCTGCGTTTCATGCCGACGTGACAGGTTCCATCCAGCTGCTTTCTCATGTGACATGGCAAGTGCTGTCTGGCCATCCGCCGGGATATGATAACACCGTGACAGATTCTGTCTGGCTGCACTCTAACCTGAGGCAGTACTGCTGTGTTTCATGCAGATGTGAAAGTTGGCTTTTGGCGAAGCAATCTTACACCAGAAGCATTTTCAAAGCAGCAGTATTTCCACAAGTTCAAGATTAAGAACAGGCTGGATTTGATGAACTGGGAGTGAGACCAGATTGAATCTGTAGTTTGCAGAAATGTACAATGCCAACAGATTTGAAAATTGTAAACATGTTACACAAACAACAATGGCATTTCCTACGCCTGCTGAGAACATGTTTTTCCTACTTAAAAGTAGCCAGTATATAATTTAAAAAATGATTAACTACTGCTGCAGAGTTTCATCTTGTGGCATCATTTCACACAGCGATAACACACAGAGATAATTAAAATCTTCCATTGGGGTCATCTACTCATTTTTGAGCATAACTCTGCAAAACACTGATGTACACAATAACACACACTGCACCAACTCAACGCCAAATACTTCATTTTAAGATGCTAATTAGTGTTGGATAGATTGTTGCATTCATGGCTTTGGTTCCAACACAGAGGCAAAGATCCAATTTTAGTTAAACTCCTGGTTGTGAAGCCAGTGACTTTTTCATGCAGACTGCCAGCTATTTCCATCAGTGTCACTGTAATAACATTAGACCAATGTGATTGCTGTGAGTAAATCCACATTACTGAACCTAATTCTGAACTGTCCTGCAGCATCCTGTTCTGTGGACTCGCTGTCTCAGTGCCTCCCAACGTTATCCTGCATCGCTCTGCAGAGATGTGACGGTAAATGGCAGGAGACGAAGTGGAGCTCAGTGCTCACCTCGAGGGAACCCGGTCTGAATGACACGTGACATCGATGTCAACCACGGGAAGGTTAGATGTTCATTCACATAAATCTAAACCACTGAGATTGAACTGCCATGGTTACGTAACAGCTACACAAACAAGATCAGCAGGCCTTTTCCTGCAGACAGTGATGAATGGCATCATCATGTAGAATGAGTTGGGGCAACAAAAAATCCTTATATTGTGATTAATTGTATTGCCTGCCTGTTTTGAATTAGTGCCTTTCACAGGGAGCTATTTGAGTGATTTGCAGTCAGGGAGATAAAACTACATGGCTAAGGATTGAAAAGTTTTCATCTTTAAGACCTGCATTAAATCAAACACCATTATGATAAAGTCATGCTGGCGCCTCAGTGAGACTGCACCTAGACTGATGCTGCATTTATGTGAAGTCAGAAGGTTTGAGTTTCCAAGTTGGGAAGTCATTCTTCAGACTTTGTTGTGATCATGTGCTTTGAGATGGCACAGTGGGAAAAACGTGGCAGCTACAAAGAAGATGGGTTGCATTTTAATGCTAAGAGCATTTAAACAAGAGGTTGCTAGCTGTGTCTAGTTTGTTTATATTTTTAAATATATTTTTTTTACATTTTTTATATATTTTATATATCTTTTATATATGTTTATATTTAATCTATGTCACTCTACATGGACAGCAGTTAACATTAATACCACATTACACTTTGCATGTGATCAAAAATTGATATTTAATATGTGAATTAATAAAATAGTTCCTCACCATTGACCAAACATTGCCTGCCATGTTGATGCATTTATGATGTCACGTTGGCAACTCGTGATAATAAAAATAATGTTACTATCAGTGTGAGTGTACTCACCTGTTAAAAGTTTGCTTGCTTGCTACAACTAATAG
The DNA here is from genome assembly GCF_008729295.1 of Plectropomus leopardus. Classification (NCBI taxonomy): domain Eukaryota; kingdom Metazoa; phylum Chordata; class Actinopteri; order Perciformes; family Serranidae; genus Plectropomus; species Plectropomus leopardus. Next base: position 5,551,986 of record NC_056465.1, read on the forward strand.
ATTAATAGACTACTGAAAGTAAATGATAGCAACTAGGAAGAAAATAGCAAAATGTATAGTTTTTTTTTACCATCAATTGTTGACACTGTTACCATGCTTTTCTGCCATTTCTGCTGCCAGTTTTATTTTTTTAGACAGTTTTATTTTGGCTTCATTAGGCATGAATCCCATAATAACCTTTAAGCATATTGTGGTCAGAGAGAACACTAAACGGCACCTCCTCTTGGCTGTGTTTTTAGGATTTAGAAAATCTAGTGTGTGAAGGGAGACTTTGACCAATCACAGGTCATTTCAAAGAGAGGGGTTTCCTACTGACTGTTCCTCAAATACAGATGTTGGACATCCCTGATGCTGGAAGTTTGATTCAATTGCTGAGGGTCCTACAAAGAAAGTTGCTATTCCAGCAGTGGCAATAACTGCCTAAACTGCAAAGCATCCCAAAAAAGGAAGATAGACTTAAAGTCAAAAAGAGGGTCTAAAGAGAGTCTGACAATATACAAAGCAAAATATGTCATATCAAAAGTGTTTGAGAGGTAGATAGGAAAGGTGGCTAATAGTTTATCTGTTTACCTGCTAGCTGTATCTAAAAGCTCACATCTGCGCTTAATTCAAGTTCAGTATTCATGTAGCCAATGTTAACTAGAGCCTCGAATCATGTCTGGCAGAGTGGGCAGCAGCTCTGGAGAGGGACCATCAGTCAGTGAGTTGTAGAAACTCAAATTCATCCAGCACAAACCCCAGTGCCATGCGACTAGACAGCCCTTACTCCCCACCCAATCAGCAAACTCTGCTACTGCCATTACACAGGTTAGACCTGCCACTGTAGCTGGCCACCAGCCTGCTGGTTACACGTTGGCACTGGGGTTTGCCGTGGCTGATTTTAAGTTGCTACAGCTGCCGACTGAGGGTCCATCTCTGGAGCTGCTGTCTGCTCTCCTACTGGCGAGGTTGTCTCCAAGTGGCGGGGAGTAAAGTGAAGACACCATGTGGTGGTGAGCTAGCTAATTCTGTCTCATTTGTAGTCTGATAAACAGCAGGTAAAGGAGGGGCTGAGCAAATGTGCTGTGTGTAGCTCTACAATTAAATAGGAATGAATGAATCAATACATGGGAAACACGGGGTTACTGGCTGAAGCACCCGCATGCCATGCTTGTCTAATGGGGGGGGCTGAGCTGCAGGAGGAAGATGACCATTTTTTGCCTTTTCCTGAAAACTCTCCAGCTTTAAGTAGGTACAAAGTTTGTCATGAACGCCATGTTAGTTTAGCTTGTTAGCTTTCTAATACTTGTAAATTAGTACTAAACACATTACAGCTTATGCTGATGGGGATATTATTAGTTTTTCCAGGTATTTGGTCTTGAAGCAAAGTATTGGACAAATTCAAATTCAGACCTCATGGCGTGGAGCACATCATCTGACAACCATGAGTGTCTGTACCAAATTTTATGCCAATCCATTGAGTAGATGTTGACATATTTACGGCTTAAGTGAAAACTTTGATCTGTTGGTGATGCAATAGGCACATTTACGTGGAGCCTCCTAACCTGATCAGAGTAGGTTTAAAAGCCCAAACAGATTAAACAAAATCCATATAAAGACCTTAGTCAGCTCCAACAGGCCCAAACCGATTCAAATTTCAAGGAGTAGTTCAGGAGTAGTTTAAACCTTTCCATAAATCGATCACAAGAAATTTTGTATTGTGGGGTGCTCAGTAGTGCAGTTGGTAGAGCGAGCGCCCCATGTACAGAGGCTAAGTCTTTGCTGCAGCGGCCGTGGGTTCAATTCTGGCCTTAATGATATCCCCTTTCTCTCCCCCTTTCATGCTTAAGCTGTTCTAACTTCAATAAAGGCAAAAGCCAAAGAGAAGATGAGAAAAAAAAAAGAAAGAAAATTTATATCACGTAAACGATGACGCTGATTCATCTCCGGCTGCATTTTTTTTGCACATGCTCTGTGTGCTGGCTGCCTTCTCCTCTGCATTGCCTCCAGAAGAACATTGGTATCAAGCTGTTGCTTCAGTAAGAGCATCAAAACATCAGCAAATGCTGTGCTCAACTGACGATAAATGTCAATTTTAGCTGTTAGTTTGCCTTTAGCTTCCAGGGAGCAAGGGGGAAGACGCTCAAGAAGTTTGAGCTGTCCCGTAACCATAGTAACTCACCCACTCCTGCCCGGGTGCACGAGAGGAGAGGGAGTGAGTGCTGTGCTGCTGTCAGAAGTTATCCGTTATTTATTTGTCACTGCGAGAAAGTGAACTTGTGGGGTAAGAGTGTGTGAAAAGTGTCAGTTGCGTGAGTCTCATATTCATTGTGAGAGTTGGCAGCCCTGTCAAATAACTATATTCATAATTTTTGCGAATGTCATACAGCTGCTCTGTTTACATGCGTCAGTTTCGTAAACACCAGGTCATATAAGAGGACATCCCATGTAGACAGTTGACCCAAAATCTTCAATCAGATTGAGAAAAAGTGTGCATGTAAACACAGCTATTGTCAGTTGTATTTAGCTTAAGCCCATTGAGTAATTGTTGAACTATTTCCTTGATGGCTGTAGTATAGTATCTTGAAACAAGAAACAAAACAAACTGATGAGCATCAGAAAAGTGAATCTAGAAACAAGTTGATATGTTTTTGGACTTGGTAGGTTTTAGGACTTAATAATGGTTACAATAGCTTGCTAATATGCAGATTTTTTTTTCTGTGTAAAATCCTGGGTCAGTAAAGGAGGTCTCTAATTTAGACCTCGTTCAAAATTGAATTAATTGCATTTCTTGAAGCATGTGATTATTATTATGTCCTGTGGGACAGTGGGAACAAGAGTCCAAGCCTCCAGTTGGATCCACTGTAGACCTGCCTGTGTTCATGATCCACTCTGATACACTACGCTCTGCTGGTAAGAAAAACCTCAGCCTAAGTGCACTGAGGTGGTAAGAATGCTTACCGCGGAATCTCCCTCTGTAAGTGAACAGGGCGGCCCTGTCTGTGCAAGCCCCAGCTCCTCCGCCTCACCATTTGTGATAATTAAATTTTCAGCAGAGCAGATTTTATCTTTCTGACACATCCAGGGGAAGCTGTGAAAAGACCATTTTCCCTGCGAGGACGTCTTAGGAGGGAAAGCAGCAGAAACAAATGTGTTTCATCAGGGAAAAGACAGCCGGGGAAGGCTATTCAAAACAATTCCATTTGCCAGAGCTTTCCATTATCACATCTGAGATGGAGGACTCCAGGAGGGGAGGGACCATTGCAAAATAAATATCTTCTAAAGCAGGACTGCATTAAGCAAAAAAAGATATTCTGCAAGAAACATTGACTTTTTTAAAAGGGCAACATTTTTTCTTGCTCAGCTGTGTTTAGTTTTGTACAATTAATTGATTATAATTTCAATTTTTATGCTTACTTTCTTTTATTGTGAGTCTTTGATATTTCTAAGCATTGCGTTGCATTTACTTTAATTCTCAGAAAGTAAACTCTAAATTTGATTTCATACCTGTACTTGACATTGAGCAGAACATTGTAAAGTCTCTATTAACACCAAGACGAATTAGGTTATCATGTCAAACCGATTAAATGTACTAACATTTTTAACTGAATTGATTCAACCTCTAGTGATTGTGGGGGAAATCCCCTAAACATGTTTGGGAAGCAGCAGCAGATGAGAGATCGACTGTTTAATGATTCGTGACTGAGGCGACTATAGGACCAGAGTGACTTTGCTGAACGAGCTGAGACGGGTACCCTTGGAGTCCACTGGAAGGAGAGAGCGCATGAGGGGAATGCATTAATGTAGTATTGATCACAGTGACATTACTATCAGTGAGACGAACAGAAAGGTCGCAGTCACTCACTCTGACTTTACCTTGTGTGTCCACCTCTCTGACACTGAGAGAGAAGTGAATGGTCATTGAAACATCCACATAACAACAGTCTGTGAGCAGTTTGCATTACAGTCCTAATTTAAAGTCATGCCATCAGACGTGATTTAACATTAGGCGAGTTTCCATTACAGATTAAAACTTAAGCGACATTTTTGATAAAACACAATTCCAAGATGACTGTGTTTCCACTGAATGATAGTATGTGACTTCTCCGCTGGCGATAACATCCCAAGAAACATGGCGAAGGATCAAAACATTAGCAGGTTTATTTCTATTGCAGGTACCGCACTAGCCGTCATTTTTTACAATTCAAGGTGACGTAAGCGTGTTATGCAAGCGATAATGGAAAGGAAAGCTCCTTATACGTGGGAGCGGTCACATATTAGGGATTTCTGGGAGGTGATAGTCCACGATTTCACAGAGGAATTGTGGATTCAAAACTTCTGGATGATGATGAGTTATGTGATGCAATAACAGCTCTTGTAGCTCCCGCTGCATCATGAGGAAGCCAGTTCCTACTAACAAGCACATAGCCATGGTATCATGTGACCTATAAAAGTAAAAGAAAAAGTGTTTCCATCACATTATTAAGGCAGTTACCATAGTTACAATTTACAATTTACGTGTTTGAGTTTTGAAGAATCATTCGATACGGCAGGGATGGATAAAGACTGCATGCTTCTCTTGTTCTGTTGGCTTTGTTTTGTCTGAAAGACCTTGGTGGCTACATCTTGACCTTGTGTTGGATTTTTTGATAAACCATCGTTTTTTACAGAGTCTATAGAGTCTTGTGCTTCCTTTGATTCCTGCTGTCAGGCTGGAAACACATAAAGGCTGTCTGCTCTGCTCCTGTGAGCCTTATGAAAGTACAATCCCTCATCCACTGGAGGAAACACAAACTGTTGGTGCTACAGATCAGTTATTAAACAGAAGTGGTTGGGATCATTAGGCGTGCTGAGGGGGACTCCCTGTGCCAGATGTGCTGTGCCTCTGGTTCAGCTGTGGGACAGACACATCCCAACATTAACTCACACACTGACAGCATCTCTTTATTGCTCATCACTGAGAGTAATTAGCTCTGCCGTCCTGGAAAATCCTCTGGGAACTCATTTAGGAAGAATGGGAGAATCCCCGTTAATGTTGAGGCAAAAAACAGTTTTTTGTCTGATGTCACGTCTGAGCTGAAGGCATTACCAGAATACATCATTAGTTCCTACACTATCGGTAACCAGTGACAAAAATGGATAATAGTCCCCTGCTATGTACTGGTTCAATATATTGATGTTTAATTCTAAGGGCTAGTGAAATATTCAACAAAGTTCTTGCACAGCAGAAAGTCTAATTTCAGTCTTCAAACCTTCATCAGGTAGATTTTAAATTATCATTCTGTTTATTGTTTCTTTTTGCTCCAACTTTAACTTTTAGAGCCCCAGCTAATAAAATAAAACAATACAGCTACAGGCAGGGCTAACAGTGTAATGTTTCAAGGGTTCCGACCTTTAAATCTACCCAGTCCTCTGAGTTGACTGATTTGTCCTGCATCATGATATAAAACAGCAGTTTCTCGGTTAGAATGAAAACAACCAATGAACACCATGGGGACTAACAATTAGCCACTCTGCGCCGTTAGTGCCATTGTCAGGCGGTGCGCCAGAACCATTGAGGAGTAATAATAACAATGGCGAGGACTGTAGATAAGACAGACTCTGCTGTCATGGCTGTTCTAAATCAACATGTCATCTCAATATCGATATCATAGTTTGTTTTTACTTTGCTCTGCTTCACTCTTAAACAGTAACTAAACTCCCAAACCACATTTTTCAGTATAAAAGTTATACAAATGGGTATTTAGTAGGACTAGGCAATATGGACTAAACATAAAATCTTAGATTTTTTCACAACAAACTAGATCAACAATTCTAATCGATTTTTCTCCCTCTTAAAAACAAACTACACATTTCTTTGTAATGTGTAGTTTGTTTTTAAGAGGGAGAAAAATCGATTACAGGTAAACCGAAAAATGTAGAGGGCCTCAAGCCAGTATTGCATATTGCAAAGTTTTGCATATTGTACAATTTTGCAGTTGTAACAGTAGAGTATTAAAAATGACCAATTCTGAAATCATACAACCACCATTCAACATTAGTTCCATGCTAAAAAAATAATGCCATTTGTTGTGTTTAAATTGTGTGTGTGTATCTATAGGAGGCAAGCACAGGGGGAGGCTGTAGCCCACTATGAACTAAGGAAGCCCGAAGACAGCGGCGGTGGAAGTTGAATAGAAAATCTAGATTTTCAATTTAAATATTGTCCTAAATCACAAATTTGCAGGAATTGATAAAATCAATTTATCACCCAGCCTTAGTATTTAGTAGTTTTGTTGGTTGATTCAGGTCCAGCTTGTGACATTTAAGTGCAAAGTATTAAAATTCTATCTATTGTGTATAATTATGCATAGTAACTGCCCTCTAAAGGTTGAAATCTGCTATTGCAATTGAATTTTGCTATTGGCTGATCCTCGTAGCAGGAGCCTGTTTTCATCATCAACCAAGCCCCCAGTCACCGCCCCGTCTCTGCCCTCTCACCAACCGACTACTCTGTATGTGTGCTGGGGGAAGCGAGTGGTGGACTGAGAGGTGGCACGATTGTGTGACTGGGCCAGTCCAAGTAAGTCCAAGTGGATGCTGTATGTAGAGTATTTTCTTCGCTTCACCTCACCATCATTCAGCCTTTTCCTTTGGCACAACATTTCTCATCCACCGCAGGTCAGCTGTTTGGGTCAGAAAGTGCTGTTAGCGGCAGTTACTTGATCCGACTGATACAAAACTTCACTTTGAAAACACTCTCAATACGGCGTCCACTTGGACTGATATTGTATTTTTTAGGTAAGCCTTTTTGAAAGTGGCTAAAATACATTTGGATATCAACCCCTCCATACACCAGGGTGATGCTGAGCTATGGGGTGTGCGCTCCATCTGTTTCTGCAAACTGGGAGTGCACCAACCACCAGCTACTGTATGTTACATGCTGACTATGCGTAAATATCTCATGTAGCCTCACTTCAAAAACAATTTCTGGACTGAGATATACAAGTGGCTTTCAAAAGCCTATTTGCCTGCCATCTTTGGTTGCTCCATCAGCACTCTTGAGTTATATTATGGCTTACAGGCTGCTCTGCATCTAATGCTGGCCGCTAACAAGCTCATTCTCCCGTTTTGGAAGTCTACCCATCCACCCTGTTTTAAGCAATGGCTTAAGGAAATGACTACACCTGTATAAGGCTTATATGAAGAGCAAACTCTTTTGGAGAATTTTGGGCCCTTTATTAGCTCAGTGCCATATTACTCCACCTCCATAGAGACTTATACCTGCCTGAATGTGCGAAATAAGTCTAATGTCTATGTACTCGTTTACCTCACTGTTTTATATTGTCACATAATGTCTGAGAGACTAGTGTTATTTTGAAACTGGCAGCCATGAAATATTGCATTGTATGGTGACTTGTTCTGTCCTGTTATTGTTTTAAAATTGAAAAATGAAAATAAAATATTAGGGGAAAGAAATGGCTAAAATATTAATAATTACAAGGCTTAAATAGACATGAAATGCTAAATATATTTTAAAGCTCAGCATTCCAAGTGAATTATCAAAATTAAATAGAATTTAATCAATGTTTAATGCATCACATATCAAATTATTGATAGGAATGTTTAATATCAAAAAATATGAAGTAGTGTCAGGCTCAGTTATGGCCATTCTGTCAGTGCTTTTCTTCTGACCTCAGTGTGCAGCTGCTGCAGCTGGCATGAGGGCGAAGGTGTTCACAGCCATACAAAAGTTCAAAGGTGGTCAGCTGGTTCTTCACATAAAAAGACCACCTGGCAGTGAAGTAAAAGCAGGACACTCAACACTGAAATACCAATATGAACAAATACTGCAGTCAGGCTGCAAACTGAATGAAAACACCAGAGGCAGCGTGACCTTGCTCTGACAGATAAAAACAATCCATTAAACAGTTTTCATCTAAAAAAAAATAAATTCACCTCCTAAATTCATACTCACTTTTCTTCTTCCATTTGAAATATTGAGATTATAATACACACCCTGATGTCCATTTTTTAAATTAATCTCCTGTTGAAAGGGGATCTCTTCTGTGTGATTAACGCGATGGAAACGGTCGCTGCTCGTCATGTCAGAGGATAATGATCAGGAGGTAAATCCAGATTTTGTGTCACCTGTAGCTGTTCAGAGCCAACACGTGCTGTCACAGAGACACAAATATACACTGTCATTATGGACACGCTTACAGAACGTAAATCAGAATATAGGTCTGGATATAAACTGTTTGTTTTTTTTAGGTTATTTTTTGGGGATTTTTTCCCTTTATTGATATGACAGTTGTGGATTGACAGAAAATGTGGGAGAGAGAGGGAGAATGACACGCAGCAAAGGGCCACAGGCTGGACAGGCTGAGCTGCAGAGCTCATTTCACTAACAATACATGTTTGTTAACCCTCTGAAGCCTGGATCGTCATCATTTTTCTTGTGCTGCATCCAGACACCTTTTGAATGTACTTAAACTTTTGATCCCTTCAGATTGGTTTGATTTCTTTTTCGGAAACATGGGAAAAAGGCAATGAGCATATTGACAAAAACTGTCTTGCATATTGCAAGATTTTGTAGATTTGTTCTGAAGCACTTTTCTAGATAATTTTCTTGTTTGTTTGTTGTTGTTTTTTCTCTTTTTGTGCTAATTTTCAAGGGGATTTCCTCCCCAAGTTTTCACCAATTTCTTGCAATTTGGTGGGTCTTTTCTTTCTTGATACCCCTTTCCCACCAAAATTAACGCATGCATGCAGGTTTTTCAATGACAGGTAAACCTGCTAAATATAGGTGATCGACTGCATTCCCACCGCCAACTTTCTGTTTCTTATTTATTCAGTCTCTCTTTCAAACTCGGTGCAGATGTATTTGGATCTGTGTTTAAGTGCTACTTACGCTTCGCTTCATAGCATCTTGCTAGTTAAGGAACTGAAATTACCGTGTTCACCTGGATGTTGTGTTCCAATAATTGCTGATCAGAGTCGCAGATGATGAAACCCTGTCTACTGCAGGGTCATTTGACCTGGGTGTGAATGCTGACTGTACACATTCTTATTGCATTAAAGAGCCATATGTTAGCAGGTGTTAGTGGGATTTTTGTGCTGTGTGGAATGAGACTTTAGTGGCTCATTACCTGTTTCTCATGTTGTCTTGTTTTAAAGAAATCAAGGTTTCAAAGGGTTAAATGTGAGAGGCAGATCGTTTTTGTGCTTTATTTACTAGTATTTAATCAACATACAGTTTATTTTCTGGACAGGCTGTCAGAATGTTCTATCAGAATCTATCAGAATGTTTTGGTCTGTCCGACTACCATCAAGTTTACGTAATGAATGAGATATACTTGATTTCAATACAAATTATCAAATTACCTATACAATATTTTCTCATAGCGATGACAGCATTATTATTACACTGCACAGGCAATAGCTGTGGCTGGAGGCATTATGTTCTCAGGTTGTCCGACTGTCCGTCTGTCTACATCCTATTCTTGCGAATGCGAAATCTGAAGAAAATCTTCAGTTAATTCAAATCAAATTTACCCAAACATCCACTTGGACTCAGTGATGAACCAATTACATTTTTGTGGTGAAAGGACAGGGTCACTATGAGCTCACAAAACATGTTTTTTGCTCATAACTCAAAAATTCATATGCTAATTCTAACAGATGTCTATTGGATGTACTATATAAACTGTAACTATAACTTACATGCATACAACAGTGGGCTGGTAATTCTAGTTATGGTTATGTTTAAGTTAAGTTGTGCAGAATTAGCACAGGCAGTCTACCCCGTTTTAGCACCCTATCCACAAAAGAATTTGTGCTAATTTTATGCTGGCGCTAAAATGTCCACAAAGTTTGGCAGCCGAGCGCAGTTTGCTCTTCTTTTGCATTGAAATGAATAAGCGGATCTTCTCTCAGTGTTTCAGACTTTTCTCTGTATTTCAGAACACAGAGAGCAGAGAACAACATTTTGCAGAAACCGTCATTTTAGTTTGTTGGCCACAGTTGGATATGTGTTGCAGCTGGCTCCTGCATTTCACAGCAGCTGACACTGACATGTGTCTCCAAAATTAGACATAGGTCGTGTACTTTTACGCACAATGCTGTGGTTGCTTCTTTAAGATGATTGGCCAGGATTTGATGGTAATTAATGTTCTGTATTCTGCTACACATCCATGCAGGTCAGCTGTAACACACAGATTTATGCGGTGACATTGTTTGTAATAAAGCAGCCCTTACGGATGAATATTGAGCTCCATCCCAATTGATTCATTTCAAAATCCAATATAATCTCACAACCCAATTGCCTCTCCTCTCTGACTGTAGTTTTGACCATAATATCACTCCAAATCAATTCAAGAGAGAAACTGTGGCTATTTAATACACAGGTTTCAAAGGTGTTAAATAGTACCACTCTAACTGCCTGTGGCAATTAGTGCTGGTCTTTTTGAACTAGATGGTGTTTGCAGAAAGGCTTATTTATGCATGGGAAGTTGGCAATTTTGCACGGAATTTTTGAATATTCCCCAATTTACATACCTGCAAATGGGACAGGCGCACCAAGGACACTGTCTGCTTGGCAGTGCAGCTGACGTGTATTTCACCCTTTGTGTATGCTTTGTTGATCGAACGCTGTCTTTTTCTGTCATTTGCGCAGGTTTAGAAGCCACAAAAGCAGAGCAATCCTGTGGATATGGCCCAATGTGTTTATTATAGTCACCATTATTGGATCTTTCCATAACCTTAGCCAAAGTGCTTTAGTTACATAAACCAGGATAGACTTTTGATGTGAACCAGTTAAAGTCTGGTGCAGTAGATGAATGTAGCATCTCGTTCACTTAGAACCATTGCCCTTGAACTTAGTCCAGCCACACATAATGTTAGGAAAACCAATAGGAAAACAGTTTAATCATATTTAATTTCTGGTGACAGTGGCGTACGTATGCATTGAAGGGTGTTTCTAGACATTTAATTATTTTTTTAATCTCTGTTTGCTGCCACTGCCCAACAGGAATTGCATGATGTGTTGTTGAGATGTTGAAGGTGTGATATTTGGCTCCTATGAAAGCCTCTGTTGTCTACAGAAATCACGTTTGTCACTGAAACTGAATGTTTCCACAAGAGGTTCATGGACAGCGCATCTAATTTGTTTTCCTGCAAAACCCACTGACAAAAGCTTGATTGTCATTTTTCGCGTGTATGTTTAGGCAACTCAAAGCACCCTGCAGAGGTTCAGGAAAGTTTGCAGTATTGGTGAAATACTGAAAAAGTAGGTTTTTTATATGGATTTACGGATAATCAAGCAGATAAACAGTTCAAACCAGGGTGAGAGAAGACTGAGGAAAAGTACAGACTGTACGCACTCTGTTTTGTTTCTTTCTAGCAGTAGACAGTGCAGACAGACAGCCAGGGACATGGACTCCTTTGACTGAAACCTGTGATGCTGAACTACAAACACCAAAAGCTACACAAAACCCAACACATAAAAATTTATAGAAATGTCATCCTGCCTCTGCTTTATTTAAGTGTTATTTCGTTGTGCTCAAATTACAGAGCAGGCTTTGATGTAAACAGGGGTAAGGAGACGAATGTCCCTTTGACCTACAGTTTGAAGAGGATGCTGTGGATTTGATCGAGGGCCTCAAAATACATCAAGCCAATTTCATTTCATTGGTGGAAAATCAATATATCCCAGTGTCATATTTACCTGCAGAATATCACAAGAAGAATGGAGGAGCAGATGAAGGTTGACCTGCTCCTGACACGATTACATATCCTCAACATGACTTAGGAAGCCTCGAGCTACAGGGCTGCTTTCTAGAATAGAAACTGTGACAAGACGCAAGGATATTTTTAAGGTTTAAATGTTTTAAAACAGATTTATTACCAAGTCTGGTGAGGCTGAACAACTGTATTTGATTGAGATTATATTCCATATACTATGAAAGACAGTATAAATTAACTTGATTCTGACTTGACGTATTAATATCTACGCAGCCTCTATTCTTGTTGAAAGTATAGAAGAAATCAACATGCTCTACCAGGCCACTGTTAATTTAGGCTAAAATCAGTTAGTCTCACTTCTCCAGACCTACCTCCAAAGCACTGTAGCAGCGCTAGAGAAAGGTCTGGAAGCACATGTTATCATTCTGCTTTAAGGAAAAAAAAACCTTGTTGTTTGTATTTCTTTAATGCTTAGGGACTGTTTGGCACATTATACACACTTTTTTTCCTTCTTTTATTTTGATCATTTTGGCTTTATTCCTGCATATGGCATAAACTTTGTTAAGATTGTGTATTTTTAATTAACCTTGGAATTTCCAGCTCAGCTCCTACAATAAGTCTAAAGTACACTGTGTAAACAAATTGTTACATAAATACTGTTTAGTGCAAAAACAAATGTGCCATTAAAAAACAATTCAAATTGCAGTTTTTTATCCCACAGCCATCAAAGCATTAAAAGATTTATTGTATTATTTCTGAATGTCATTCTGGGCTTTTGCCTTGGAATTTGTAATTTTTACTATTTTCCACCTGCTGACATCATTTTTACCATATTTGGCATATGGAGATAACACATGCAATTTCCACTAGGTGCATTGTTATAATCAATGTTGCTGCAAATCACTGACATATCCCAGGCTTTGATAAAAAAAAAAAATGTTCTCATCTAAAAACATGGTGGCATCATGACAAAAACCTGGCATTTAAAGGGTTACAATTCTGAACATTAATGAATATTTGATATTTGTGATTAGGACTGATGTTGGTTGAAATTAATTAAATGAAAGTAGAAAATAAAATTAATATGTCATATTTTTTAAAGCTTGAGTGTTGTGTTGAAGATTTGTGTGTGGGGAGGTGTGCACTGTCATTAAAATGGAGAGAAAAGAAAAATGCCATAAAAATCAGAAACAGACGTATGTGGACTGTGTGATGCAACTTCAAGTGATTAAAAAAAACACATGATTTGATAATTGGTGCCCTAAAAGTGAGGCCTGAATATGTTTTAGCTCTGGAGAAGTTCACTGGACCCTTAAAACCACAGGTAATTTACTGGCTGTATGTGGCTTTTGTGGCTTGTGTGAAGTGGTGGCATGACTTGCTGCTGTCAGAGTTAACAGATGTGGTAAATCAACTCGGATTGTCTGTGTCCTGCTAGACTGAGTCTGGGCTTTTGCGTTAATTATATAATAATTAATTAGATAATTTGTTGTAGAGGTTTACAAATGGTAAATGGACCTGCACTTGTATAGCGCCTTTCTAGTCGTTTGATCAGTCAAAGCACTTCACACATTCACATACACATTCATACACTGGTGGCTGAGGCTACCGTACAAAGTACTACTCACTTTTTGAAACACTCACACACTAATAGAACAGCCATCGGAAGCTATTTGGTATCTGTTGTCCAAGCCACATCCGCCCCAACGACTCACCGAAAGACCAAGGCAGACATGCCTTATTGTTGCCCGCTCCAAAATCTTCTCCAAAAGTTGCTCAGAGGCTTTTGATGGTATTTCCCATAGCACAGATAGCAGAGGTGGAGGAGAAAGCCAGCTTAGATATCTGGCCATTGGTTCATAAAGTAGTTCATAAAGTTGTTCATAAAGCCTGCCCCTCAATGTTAGTGAATAGGACATAGACCAAACTAAAAACTCAAAGTACACGCCAAATAAAATATTCCCAAGGTTTCTGTCATTTCAGGTAGTTCTTATCACCCCGATGTTTCTTCAAGTGATCATTTTCCTAATTTGGTTTAATGAGTCATTAAATTCTACTAAAAGGGGATTTTCTACCACGATTGACGGCTGTGTGTCCCAATCAGTGCACTCACATTCAATGGCTCTGTGCGATTGAGTCAAACTTGTGTTTTGGTAAGAACTCCTCTTGCACTACTGTGTAGACTTTCGCTCTGAATGATGTCACCGTCGCAAGATAGCAGCGGCCATATTTTGTATATTTTGACTTCACTTAAGCATGGTGGGGGCAAGTGGGGACACATTGTCTATTTTTATATAGAATTTATGGTTCCAACCTTTAACTTTGATTGTTCATTTAGTCATGAATATTATGTAATTAATCATACAAAATATCTCTCCCCTCATTGTTTCTGGTTTTTTCTCGTGGGAATAGACCAAATTATGAGCTTTTTATGATCTGATCCATCCTCTGTGAGCAGCCTCAGGCTACTGCCACATGCTCATATTCTCATTATAACTATGATGAACAAAGGTCATTGAAATTAATTACCTGTGTTAGTGGAAGACTTCATAGTCAAGAAGGAAATTAATCCAAAATTATTTCATAAAGCCACTATTTAATGATTGATTAATCTGCAATAAGGCGTGCCCAGTCCTGGTGTAAATCAAATGTGTGGCCTGTTTTCGTGAAATCAGTGTCACGTGGTGAAACAGCAGATCGGCTGAGCCCTGAGATGTTCATTTCTTGGAAAATGTCATGGAAAAGGGCGAAGAGTCGAGCATGAGGATCAAGGAGAGTGTGTACTGAAAGTGAATCCACTTCCTGAGACTCAGTTCACCTAAGGGTTCCTGAGGATCGGGGACTGACATAAGAGAGGGAGAGAGTGACCTTGACGCTTTTAGGGAGAGAAAATGACTTTTCCATCCACGCCGGCTGTGAGGATGAGGGGCGACGAGTGACACAAGAGAGCTTAATTCTGCCGGGCAGGATGGAGGGAGGGGTTGGAGGATGCACAGAATGGATGAGCGAAGAGGCAGAATCCAGCATTTGTCTGGCAAGGGTCATATCTGATTAAAGTATATGAGTCCAGTATGAGGGGTAATTTTCATCAGGCAGCCAGATAAGCCCGAGCCACACAGACAGAGATTCTTTGTTATTCAGCAGGACTCGATCACAGGCGTGTGTCCTCCGCTGCCGTCACAATCCCTGCTGATTAACACAGAAATCGAGAGGATGCTCTGTTCCACTTTCTCTTTCTATAGCCCCCCTTTTCTCTTTTTTCCCCCTTTCAGTCTCCCCTGTGTGTCTTTTTATCATACAGAGCCTGGTAGGCATCAGGAAGGGAATGTTTTGATAAATCTTTCTTTCAAACCAGGATTAACTCCCTTAAATTGATTCGTGTGCTCAATGTAGGTATTTTTCCTCTCTCAATTTAGATATTTGGACTTTTGAATTACTCAATTCTTCATCCAAAGTTAATTATTTGTAAGCTACTCTTAGAATACCAAGTAAATCCCAGACCTCTGAATCTCTTTCAACATTGTGTTTGGTGGGATTAAAGGTTCTGTTTGTAACTCTGGAGAAAGACTGAATTGTTAAATCTCATTTCCAGGTCCTCAACAGAGGAACCGTTCTGTTTATAATGGCCGACTGTGGAAAGGTGGGGCTCAGTTGTCTTGCCTTTGAGCTGGGACTGGAGGTAGTAACAGCCCCAAAACAAGTTCTGTGTAAAACAGATGTGACCATGGTGTGACATTTTGACGACGTGGTTATGCGTGCAGTCCATCACGGGGGATGTGAAAAGCAGCTGTTAGCAAATTCAAAGAAGAATAACAGCGGCCATAAATGTCGTCACACTAGGAAAACAAAGAGATTTGGGAGCTCATTACCTTTCGAGGAGAGGACGACATCGGCTGCCATATAATGGAAACAGTAAATGATTGTTATTGATATGTTATGTCATTGTTATTGTTTATAAAGTGCTGCAGATGCATGTACTAAATGTCATGCTAGAGTCAGATGCTCATGTGTGACATGTCACGCCCGTCACACCTCTTTTGATTGCAGGATGCCACGATGCGGTGTATAATCACACACTGGTATAGACGGGGGACTTCATTGCAGCCCTATAGCGCCATCTCTGTATAAAAGCGGCTACCAAGACTTTGGGATTGTAGTTGGACTGAACCACAGGCCCAAAGTGTTGGTATTTGACAACCAGGGAATGAGACTCAGCTGGCAGTAGGAGAGTTTGATGATACATCAATTAATATTGATTAATATTTCTGGGATCATACTATACCAATAGAGTAAATGAAGGGCAAGTTGTCCTTCTAGTGTGACTTTTATCAATCTAAAATCATTTAAGGCAGAAACTGATTTTATTAATGCAAAGAATTTGCCTTGTATTAAGCACATCAAACTTCTTTATGTGAATGTATTTTTCACACTTAGAATGGTAAATATTTGTGAATGTCACTCCAGTTCACTCCAACCATGTGTCATAACATGCATCATCTCATTGTTAAAATGTATCATTACACCCCTAACTGGCAGTGATATGTAGATGATGCTATTCTGTGTGTATTAACAGTTATTACTGGTAGTGGCCAAATAAGGACAGAGCATGCTGCAAGCTTTAAACATGAATGTAAACAAATGAATGTAAAATTAAAAAAAAATATTCAGAAAATCTGCTTTGCAAATGTTTTATGAGGAAGGAAATAGGCACGCTTAGGCCGCAGACAAACACAAAAGGTGTTTGGTGGTTCACATGGCATCTGTAAGTAGTTGCAAGACAGGTAACAGATATCTGTGCCAAGATTTCCTTTTCCATATGCAGATCTTTGTTTACTGTACGATTAGAAAGATGCATGGATATAGTTGGAGTTGAGAGATGATGTCTACAAGTAGATTGGTTTATGAGGCTAATAAAGCTAAAAATAATAATTAGATGATGGCTGATGGGCTGATGATACTCTGCCACTTTTGCTCTCCATTCCTATTGTTTATTTGTTTGTAATCAAAGCCTGCTCAAATGTGATTGGTCAATCATGCTCAGACTACAAATTGAAAATGCTCCTGATACTAAAATCTTGATTCATTTCGGGGTCGTGCTCATGACTACAGCTCTGGTTTGAGTGAATGATGGCATTAGTGTCATAATCCGTTACAACCTTGTTGTGGATTATCCCTTAAATATCCTGTATGCACATTTGAACATACATAGTACTGTGTTAGCTCTGTTAGAACCAGGCTCCTCTTCCCTCTGTTAATATAATACCTGCAGAGTGTTTTTGACTTTTCCAGGGCAGACAGCAGCCAGACATACACAAAGCCCCAGGGACAAATTAACAAACTTTTTGGGGGACTTAGGTTTTTGCATAAACTGCTTTCTAATTCCCAGTGGATAATCAGACTAAAATACCTTCAGCAGTTAATATCTTGTAAGTAAATACTCTGATAAGAAATGAGAGTCCATTTTTACTGTTTGAAGGACAAAGGAGTCAAAGCATGAGCAGCTGCTTTTGATTATGATGCTGTTGACAGAACAGTGTGTAAAACGCATCTTCAAATCCAGCATTGGTCTTCCCCTCAAAAAATTGTGATCAGCAGGCTGGAAATGATTAATATGACCTAAAGAAGTGCTTGGTTCCAGTGAGTCGGACTCTTTCTATTGATTCTACATTGATATTTTTATCTAGCACCTACTCTGCTGGGGTTGCTAATCATGAAATACCAATGCCTGGTCAATGACTGTGCATCAGACACGGACACATGGAGGCGCCCTTTGGTGAGACACACCAGGGTTGTCATTTTTTTGATGCTCCAGGCAACTATGGTGGTATCCCATTAGGTACAATAGTAGGTCAGAAATACATTGGACTCTTACATTTTGCTGGGAATTTAAATGGGGCTAAATTTTACCATTCTATGTCAAGGTGACATGGGCAGTTTGAAAAATGTTGGTCACTTAGTAACACGACTTAAAGCCATCAAAATATCAACATAATCTGTTAGAGTTCTAAACTTAAGCTGGCATTAGATGTCCTTGATGTTACCTTGATTTGAAAGCAACAAGTTACTTTACAGTACTATAGTCTGTGCAGAGTAATGTGTCACTGTTCAAACTACTTTTGCGTTACTTTACCAAAATAACCGCAGAAATACCACAAGGCATATAAAATGAAAGAGGCGTAGTCGTAGTAGTTTAACCTTACTTTTGTAATGCATTACTCCCCAACACTGGCTTTGCTTTTAACACAGAGGTCAGACTACTCAATATCACCCTAACTTTGTCATTGTAACACATGCACAGTAATGTTTCAGTGGCAGATGGATTTAATTCTGGCCCCAAAAGATAAACAAGCATTTCCAATTATTTTGGACTCTTTTGCCTAAAGTTTCACATCATCGATGAAATGGTCTATGTCATTTTGGACACTATACTTGTTTTGTCTCTACCCACTCCACCCTGATACCTTTTCTATGACAGATCACAAGCTATGGTCAGTTAGCAGTTTAACATGTAGTCTGACATGTCTCACCCAATTACAGCACAGATTTATGGCGCCATGATCACCTAATCTCACATAGTGACAGACAACATACTGTACATTTAATGAAGCTTGATCCTGGTTCATGGTGAATAGAAACATTATTTAGAGTTAACCATTGTTTTAATTGAATCCAATTGGCACCTTCATCACATTTATTATCTGACTTTTAATGGACAAAGCTAAAAATATTTCTGAATGTCCTCGTCAGTTGTGACAGCTGAATATCTGAAGGCCATGGTCAGCGTCCGCAGTGACTCACTGGATGCCATGATTGATTTAAGGGTCAGCGAGTCCAATACATTTCCTCTGAGCCGATCTTTGAACGGCTGATGTGATCTTAATTGAGTCTAGTCCGTCTTCGCGGGTAAGGAGAAGGAAGAGAGAAACACACAGTGTTCAGATCCACAGAGGTGCAGGGAAACTCACAAAGATAACTGATGGCACTCACATCAAAACACAAGTGTGTTCACATAGTTTTTCAGTGGTTCTCTGGACAAAGTGTATTTCTTTTGTCCCTTTCCTGGTTCTCTTGTTCTCTTGTTAGATGACAAAAGAAGCATCAAGTCCCTGTTTCACACTCGTGCACTTGCCTCACAAGAGTCAAAAGGACATTGTGCATTACACTTGTAGTGTGTGATTGCTAAATCAAAGGCAAATTACTTTAAAAAAAAAAACTAACCACCACTAATGATTGACTCACTGGATGCCATGATTATTATAATTATTTATTTATTTGAATATTTAAGTATTCATATATGTATTTATGGCCCTTAAACCCTCCATACAATTCAACTGAGATTTATCTTGTTAAAATTGAGCAAGTCAATTTGCTGCAGAGTGAGACCTTGCTTGAACTGCATACACAAGTTATAGCTGTGTCAAGTAAGAAACACCCCCCATTAACCAGGTACAATGATTGACACCTCAATTAACTGATATAATTAGCTTTTTATGTTCATTTAGTGGCTACAGATAGAGTAAGCTAAGTGGTTTGATCCACTCATGGTGGTTTGTAACTTTCACTTGTATGTAGACTTAATGAGTTTGATACTGGTTGGAGTGAAACCTGCTACTTTCTGTTCAGCTGTTATCTGTGGAATCTGTGTGATCCAGTATCACTGAGTCAGAAGTTCATTACACACATAAGGGGCTGTACTTTATCCTTGGAGCTTTTGAAATTTTTCATTGAGCCTTCTTGAGTGACTAGGGGAAAATGCATGATCCTCCCGCACCATAAATAACCATATTTTACAGTTTCTGGCTATAATAAATGTAGCGATTTTAGAGATTTTTAAAAAAGAAAACATGTCTTTATACCCATTCGAGGGTTTGTGGTTCTGGGTTTTTTTAAATAAATATATCACAACAATTTAAAGTTGAATATCCCTCCCGTAAATCAAAAGCCACAGCTCTCTCCTCAGTGTTTAAAAATATATTGGAGGTGCCTCTCCCGTTTTGCGCCAGCCTCTTCCCTCTCATAAATAACAAACAGTCCCTTACAGCGCCTGCCTTATATGAAGCTTTTCATAGCAGCATTCTGGAAACTACACATGAACTCTTTACTTCATAGATTAATATGTAAGTTATAAAACTGTGAAAAACATGGATTAGTGTGGTGTGTTTTTGCTTTCAGAGAGGAGAAACGTCTTTCTCACCGATGCATTTGCGGACATCATTAGGTTGTTACAGGGCATACAAGTGGCATCCAAGAGCCAAGTTTCTCTATGTGTATGCGCAGGTCAGTTAATGCTGCGGTATATGTTCACTGCATGAAAATACAACCTTAGGGAAATCTGTTAAAGGTCTGTTTTCCTCTCTCAGCAAGCTGTGTGCTCCCAGTCCAATATCCATGTTAACTAGTTGGAGACCAGACACAACCAGGCTCTCTGACTTCAGTTCCCATTGGAGAGTCCATTCTGAAACAGTAACTGCACAACCCTGCTACAGTAAGTTTAAGTCTAGATGATACTGCACCATGTCTGTATATATTAAGGTAATATTAATATTGTACATATAAAATATAATATATATATATATATATATATATATATATATATATATACTATGTATATATATAAAGGTTGATGTATTAAACACAAGTACTATGGCAGAGCAGCATATTTAGGAAGTGACTCAGAAACCCCTGCTGAATAGTTTAATACTGAAACTGCAGTAAGGAGCACAGATTTACCACAAGATTATGATGTTAGCTGCATTTTTGTAACCCAATCTGCAGGGATGAATTGTTTACCTCCAAAAAGTCTTGACATTTTTAGTCTATCCAGTTGTGTAGTAGTGACAATGGTTGTGTTGTATTTTCTTTTTACAGGTAATGGTGTAATGTAACAAAGTAACTTTGTTACAGTATTCAAGTACTTTGTAGGAGTATCTGTACTACTGATTTCTAATATTTATGCCAACCAGCTGGTCCATCCCTCCAGCATCCAGTTTCATTTAGATATGAGAAAGAAAATGTCTGAATGGGGAAAAGTATGTCTTACACACATACAATGTTTACATGTTCGTACACACATAAAGGCTAATGTTGCTTGGAGTAATGTTTGACTCCTCTCCCCTCTGCTATACAAAATAGCGATCATTGAATATAATGCAATGTGCCATATAAACACATAAAAAAACGCTTAATATTTTAAGATCAACAAAGTAAAAGAGATAATCATTTTCCTTAAGACCAGACTTAGATTTTGCTCATTAGGATGTAGCTGAGCTGTATGAGGCATCTGAAAATCAACTTAAAGTTCTTCTTTTCAATGATCACACTAAAGCCAGAGCACTACCTTCAGGCTTCAGCATTATTTTCCTGTGGAGAACAACGAAGTTGGACCTTGCTGAAGTGCTGTGGGTATTGTACATCACTGTACTCAAGTTACAAAATTTATCAACATTACTCCTGTTTGCAGCAGACTTTCAGAAGCAAATAAATCCACTTTATACTTCATAAAAGACTTTGCAGGTATTCTTAATTTCTCCGAAATTCTCAATAAATAAAAAAATTAAACATATATTTTTATGTTTTACATGATTTATTCAACGAAATAAAGGCAAAATTGGAATCACAAATTAACCTAAAGTGCATATTTTTAGATAGTGGGAGGAAACCGGAGCACCCGGAGTAAACCCACAAGGCACAGGGAGAAAATGCAAACTCCATTCAGGAAGAAGCCCAGAACCCATCTCCCTGTCAGGTGACAGTGCTAACCACCGCACCACTGTGCCCCCAAAATCAGTGCGTTTACATGGACATAAAAAAAACGTTTCAGAACCTTGAAGAAACTGGGATGAATACACAAAATGTGAATAACCCAGTTTCTCTGTGCTCATGCAAACTCATATCCCCAAAATATGACCAAGATGAGCCTTATCAACGTTTTTTCATGTCCATGTACCCGCAGTGATTGTAGAGAGTTTTTTTTTTTGTCTGGGCTGAAGTCTGGAGGTCAATGTGGATTAGTCCTTTCAATGTGTTAAGAAGGAAATGTCTTTGTCTGTCACTCAGCAATCCCTGGGTATTCTGCCGCTCTCTCAAAATCAATGTTGACAGTGAAAAAGGAAATCACTTCCTCTTTCACTTGGCAATCCTTGGGAATTCTGCTAGCTCTCTCAGGGCCGATGTTGACAGTAAGAAGGAAATCTCTTCCTTTTCTCTCAGCTACTGGGGACCAGCATGTTAAAACTGTGTGGCTGTTACAGCTCTGTTTGCTGCACCATTGCCAGCTAAAGCTCCACCATTGGGGAAGGAGGATTGCAGGAAATGGCTTGTGGGTCCCCGTCGTCATAACCGACTTCTCAATTATGACAACTTCACCGCTCGAGGACCCAAATTGCACTGCCTGTAGGTCAGCGCCACAGGAGATCTGAGAGAACGGTATGCTGCTCCATCAGTTGAGTGAAAGAGCAAATCATATCCATAAATCAGCATTGGACTCTTCCATGGGGCAGACGGTCATCAGTAAAGCGCAGTTTGATTGAGGATAAGAGCTGGTGTCCATGTTCTCCTCTAGGTGCTCCATTGTAATAAAAACAATGTTTTAGAGCTTCCCAATTGGCTCTCTCTGTGAGTGAGACCTGTGAGCTGATGGATTAGAATAGTGTAGTCGCAGGTCCTCGAACTCAATATCATCCCCTTACGGATGACAACCTTAGCAATGAATCTTCAGCATTGGAAGTCCCAGATGACTCTCTCTGTAGGCGAGTGTCTTTGGGAGTTGCAGTATTATACTGGTATTCTTTTTGGTCCTCTTCTTTGTAAGGGAAGTTAATGGATACTGAATCTTCACTGTTGAAAGCCATGGATGGCTCTCTGTGTACGCGAGCACCATTGGGGATCTGAGGAGCATAGTTTGCTACTCCATCAGTCGAGTCAGTAGAATCATCAAATCCATATGAATCATCTGACTCTTCTTTGGGGCAGACGGTCATCAACTCAAAGGCAGTTTCTACATAAGAGCTGGTGTCCATGTCCCCATCTAGGTACTCCATTGTGATGAAACAATGTTGCAGAGCTTCCCCAGTCGTGATTCTATTAGCAGCATCAACACTGAGCAACTGTTCTAGGAGGTTTACAAATGCTAGCCTGTCTCTTAACTCAATATTGTTCCCTATCACTGACTGGCTTTCTACTGCTTCTGCCAAATTACTGACAGTATCAAAAATCCATGTGCTCTTCGGGGGCTTTCGACCATGGTCTCTAATGCACTCCTCTGGTGTCTTCAGTCTCCATCGTGGTTTGGTTGAACCCTTTTCCCTAGTGAAAAACTGCTTGGTGTACTTACCAGCATTCAACAGGTGGTCCCTTGGCTGACCAAGGAGATTGCAAATGGCTTGCATCATGCTGAATGGAGAGCTAATACTAAAGAGGTGGAAGACAAAATACAGGTATGCGAGGACACATCCCAGTCCCCACATGTCAATCGCCTCAGTAATTGGGAGACCCAAGTCAAACCAAAGTCAATGAGTTTCACCCTGAGGGGCTGATCCTGATGGTTGACAAGCATAACATTGTCAGGTTTCAGGTCAGAGTGAATTATACCAGCATCCTTCAGGGCTTCAAATGATACAAGTAGCTGCTGTGTAATTGGACAGATTTCATTTTATATCAGTAGTGCCCTTCTCTGCTCTACCAAGTCCATGAGACTCCTGTCTAGCATCTGGAAGGCAAAGCAAGACCGGCCTTGATATGTGAAATAGTCTTTGAATTCCACTATGTTGTATTTCTCTGGATCAAGGAAGCTAAGTTCTTGAAGCATTTCCACTTCTCTGTAAATGGCATCTTCTTCACTCTTGTGGTGGATCTTGATGGCCGTTGTCTCAAGAGTTTCGAGGTTGATGCACTTGGCAACTTTCCCAAAACATCCCTCTCCATTAAAGTCCACTATAAGGTAGCGAGCACACTTGCTAGAGAGTATGTCCTGCTTTTCTACCTCAAATGGTTCACACATTGACTCCATTCTACAATCGTTGTAATTTACATAAGCCATTTCTATTGACAAATGTTTCCAAATACTTATCGAAGTGCAGTTGATGTAGCTAAATTCTATGACCCTGTAACTTGTTTGCTATCTGAGTGCACTGGTGTCATAGACGGAGCACTCAAACACCAAGTGCAGTGAAAGTGACACTTAACCGTCCATTGTGCTGGATCTACAAGTTTGCTTTCATTCACTCTGCGCTCTGTGTCTCATCTTATCCATTAATGTGATCAGCTCTGACCAGATCTATTGATCAGTTATTTACACCGCGAGTCAAACTGCTGCTGAGGGATAAAAATAACTTATGATGCATTTCACGTCTGCTGCGTTTACAGACCGGCACAAACTTTTGAACTAAGAGATGTGGCATGTTGTCATTATCAGAACAGTGGAAATACATTAGACACTGATTTCTGAAACTGCTTCAATACTGAGACCATTCCAGCCACAGCTACGAAACAGGCTGCAGTGTAATCCTGACGGGCAATTGCGCACCCTCAATTCACCAACTAAACACAACTTTTTTTATTGCCACTGACAGGCTCGCATTGATTTCAAAATAGTCTGTTCATGTGTGTAACCAAGTCTCACTTTTCCTTTAGGTGCAAGAATAAATAACTATTTTCCATCACATAGCTTTGTTTCTGCATGCTTTGTTAGTGAATAAACTAGACAAAGACCACTTACTTTGACGGTATTCTTCCTCTAAAATTTGTATCGAAATTTATCTGATATCACTCTAAAGTTTTCAGTAGATGAAGATGAAGGTGAAGACAGTTTTAACAGTGGCATCAGTTTACCAGATCAAGTAAAAGAAACTGCTGATAGAAACTAACTGACGTGATACATGACATATTACCACTTAACAATGCAGCTCTACAGAAGTATTCAGCTATGTCTGTGACAGACGATTACATTTAGCTGCATACATCTGAGTTTTTAGCAGTTCTAGCTTTGGAGCATAGGTCTGTTTTCTTCTGGGATTCACTGAACTCAGCTATTGGCTTGATTGTCATGACATTTGTACACACACTCACAGTTCTATGACAATGAATCCTACTGACTTTGGCGATCCTCTTGACTGTTCTCTAGGACCACTATGACAGAGACATTTGTGATTTTTAGAAAAGGTGGGACTAAGTCATGGTTTGCAATTAGTTTCAAATGTTTGCACCCAAGTCCTAAATTCTGAGTTTTGAGTCCTAAACGAGTCATAACTAGAACTAGCATCATTTTAGGCATACTTGTATCTTGAGGGCTCACCAGCAGATGGAGACATAAAATACAATGGTTTTCTTTGTTTTTAATACTCATTTATTGTGCAAAAAAAGGAAAAATACTTCATCTTAGCACTGATGTTTTGTACATGTTGACTTTGTCAATAAAAATAAATATCGCTTCGTCATATCAGCAAAATTGGTGTGTTAGCCATTTCTAATAGTTCATTTTAAAGCAATATCTGTTGATAGCAATATTGTGCAGATATTGTCATTCATCCCTAAAAAAAGAATTACTGACATCGCACTTTCATAGTATAAAACAGGATTAATCAGTTCCACCACAGAATTAATTTTATGTTTTTCTGGCCTGTTTTGTTGCATTTAATTAATCTTTATTTGAAAATTGTCAATAACTTTCCCTTCCCAAATTTGTAAGATACCTTTGTAAGGCTATTCCTCCTTTAAAGTGATGTTGTGGCATGCTTAATGCTTTGTTAAAATTAGATAAAAAGATTAATGTTAACAATAGTTGATTCGGTCAAAAAGGGAAATGAACTTATTCACTTCATTCACTTTTTAAACAACATACATCTTAATCTTCAGGCTTTGAAGAAATATTTTCAAGTTTAAAGGTTCAAGTCTGAGTGGAAGTCATTGGTGTTTAAGTCCAACTTTCAAGTCCTTTTTAATTTTGTCAAGTCTAAAGTCATCATTGCATGAATGAATAAATTTATGAAATGAAACCTCAAAGGGAATTTGCTTTGTACAAATGAGCATAAAAGAGAAACATCAACAACATATAACATTTTTTTAAAAGCATAATTACCAGAAATTTCAAATTTGTGACTTGAGTTGACTCAATCCAAGTCATGAGACTCAAGTTCACACCTCTGTGTTTGAGAAAAATGTCTCCATAACTATGGGTTGGATTGTGATAAAATTGGGTTGCACACATTTATGTCCACCCCGGGTTGAATTGTAATGTATTTGTTGATCCTGTGACTTTTCATCTGGCACCATCAACAGGTCAATAATTCAGTATGATTGTTTTGTGTTTTTTAATTTTTTGAAGACATGGCCATTAATCTTAGAGAGCATTCCCTCCAGTGTAATACAACCTCAACTCATTTCACAAAGTTCAACTAAACTTGACCCAAACAAAGATGACAGACGGGAAATTAAGCTGGGTTTGTTTGCAGTTGCCATCTTTGCTTGGCTCAAGGATTGCAGACCTGAGAAACAGGTAAAATATGTAGGGTAATTTAGAGTCCGCCATATAGTTTTGGTTTTTCTTGTTTTTAAAGAAATAACTACATTAATCTACACACTTTACATTGTAAATCAACATAATAAATCAAGTAGACACTAGGCTACTCCTCTGCTTTGATATTTTTTTTATTTGGGGTTAACTAATCATTCATTTATTTACTTATTTTTTTAATTTATTACGTTTTATTATTATAGTGGTTCTGTTTTAGTTTTGCCATGTGACTGTTTTAAGGACTTCATATACTTTGCACTATTATCTGTTATTATTATACACAATTATCTTTTTTGTATTCAAGAGGTTAAAAAATATATTGGCATACTACCTGATTTATATGACATTATTTGTTTTATTAACATTTTATCTGCCTATACATGTGGTCATTCTTTTAATCTTAATTTCCATTCGGTTCGACATGTGTGCAAATTAACTAATAAGACTCCATCTAATTTAAATACAGTTGTATTAAAAGACGGTATCCCGTCCGACCACAGAGCGCTATCTCTCTCATCTTACTCCACTTTGGCTCATTTTAAATCACATCAACAGTCATTGTTGGTTTATATCTGAGCGCACAAACAACCCGGTGAGGTCTGAACCACCAATCTGTGGCAGAAAAGACACGAACTCACCTCAGGCTGCAGAATCTGAGGACCATCGTCCCACGTGAGGTCGACAAGGAAGGGCGAACTAGGGGCTCCGGGTGTCCCTGCTCTCCCACCAGCCGCACATTTCAGTCCCGGACACCTCAGGGAGGAGCAGAGGAGGCGTCGTGACTCCTGCAGTTTTTTATGTGTTATTATCATCATCACTGCCTGTGACAGCCGCGGGACGCCGGGTCTACACTCACAAATTCTTTGCTCCTTCATCCAACAATTACGCGTTTTGAAGGTCGGGAAGAGAATGGTGACACCTTTTCTGGTACGTTTCTTTCCTTGGATGACGTTGTAGGCAGTTGTACTCTGCCAGTGTATTGTTTTTATTTCACTTTTGGAAATAAATCAAAAAGTGGGCGCACAATGTCCTGTTTTTATCCGTGCGTAAAAGCTGCGCCGGCCGTTAATGAATGACGCGTTTTGCTTTTAGTCAGTGAAAGCTGGGGGAAGTTTTCAGAGGCACAGATGAGCACCTGTCAGACGGAGATTTTGGCATCTGAGGGAACCTATTGGATTATAAAAATATCCGTTACTTTGAAGGACAATAATTTTGGAGCGTTTGGTTTTTGTCATTTTGCGGATTTTGTGCGCCTTGGTGACAATTCAATCCCTCCTGCGGTGATTACATGGTAAAAACAATGTTTTTATGCAACACGAGCGCAATAAAGGACTGGAGCTATTTTCTGTCCCAGATATTGCCTCTGATGAATAAAACTACCGGCTTGGTAAACATCGACAAAGCGGAGGAGGTGACGACCACCATGGTTACAGCTCTGCAGCCGGACAGCGCCATGAGCGCAAGTAACCCGCCTCTCAACTCCAACCATACCTCGGGCATGGAGCACGTCTTTCAGTACTCTTACTCCGAGAGTGACCTGCTGTACACGGACTACCGGACACCGGCGCGAGACTCCATCCCGCTGCCCAAAGCGGTTCTTTACCTGGTCATGGCTGCGCTGGTGGTGGTGGCGGTGGCGTATGCGATAGTTGGACACCTGGTCAAAGATGTGGTGAATGAGTTCGTTGGTATGTGAGCGTGTGTGTGTGTGTGTGTGTGTGTGTGTGTGTGTGTGTGTGTGTGTGTGTGTGTGTGTGTACACATTACTACTGGGATTATTGAAAAGAACATGGAAAAAAATCATGTGAAGAAATGAAGTAAAGGTGCAGAAGTAAAATGAAATGAGCAATTTATAAAGAAATGACACCAAGATTAGAAAGAAAAAAGAGTAAAATTACAAGAAATGCACCAAAAAAAGCCCCCAAACAAATAAAAACATAACAGTCGGAGCCCAAACAAACACTTAAAAATTAGAATAATTCTGTAAAAAATATTTTAAATATATAATTATGATAATCAGACATTTAGTTTTCTGGACATTTTCCCCTTTCTTTTAAAATAATAATTTTCTAAAAATGAATTAATTCTATTAATTTCTTGCAATTTGCGGGACATTTCTTGCAAAGTTGCTCATTGCCTTTTTTGAAAGAAAATCAAACTAATTAGCTCAATTAGTTCAAAGGTTTAAACACTTGTGAGAGGCGTCTGAATGCAGCATTAGACAAATGTTGTTAGTCCAGGTATGAAGGTTAATATACAAATACCATAGTAAAATAGTAGTGAAAATGACCTTTTTTCTAATTTTGCATTTAGACCCTCAGACCTAGTGAACAGCCCCATGGGCCCCGAGAGCCCACTTTGAGAATCACTGTTTCAGAGAAAAATGCTCTAATTAAAGACTTCGAACAAGGCTGCCTAATACTAACAACACCGAATGCAAACATCTTAATTAATTGATGAGTGAAGAGATCTGGGGAGATACAGGTTCTTTACTAATTGAATATGTACAATGACAGTAACCAGTACACAGTGGAGAGTATTTTGACATCCTTCCACCCAAAAAATCTCAAGTAGTAAAATCACTGTAGCTGTGCTCTCAAATCAGCCAATGACCTTGTGCAGAAGACGTCCAGACAAACTACACGATCAGCAAGTATCTGTGTGAGAAATGGAGACGAGGTCTGCTGTTGATCCATTTTTGAAGAGCGTCCTGTGAGCGATACATAATGAATGAATGAAGGAAACAATGAGTCTATTTTTAGGACACTGTCATCTCATAGTGCTGACTAGACCTGATAGTCAGCTCATTACATCCGGTGATTTAAACCAATGTGGAGAATTTTGCTCGTTTCACCAGGGGCAGATCAGGACATGGACACATTTTTTAAGTAGCTTCACTGCAACAGATTTTGAGGTTTTGTACATTTTTGGGTGCTACTGCTAATTTAAGAATTGTTAAATATTGGATTTTTGTTATTATTAACAATTGAGGTCAATAATGGAAAAATTGGTGACGTACCTTTTTAAATATTTGGATGTAATACAATAAATTGTGTGACTGTGTCAAAAAGATATTTTTTCTAATAAATTTTAGATTTGGGGGTACTACAACAAATTCTTAGGTTGTTTTAAGGTTGTAAATTTGTAGACCTAGGATTGCAACAAATTATGGGATTATGATGACACATTTTTAAATTTGTGGGTGCTACAACAAATTTTGAGGTTGCAACTACAGATTTTGTGGACTAAATATTTTGACCTTGAGGAACCAAAACAAATTTTGGGATCATGAAAGCAAATTTTGGTGACATTATAGCAGATTTGTAAATCTGAGATGGCCTGCACTATAGAATGTAAATAACTTCTGTTGATGCTCTCTGTGTCATGTCATAAAGACACGTACGTATATAGTCTGTTCAGAGTCTCTAACAAGCCTGTTGTCTTGCTTGCTGCATATAGGTGGGGGCAGGTCGATGGTTTCTGAAGGCGAAGGTGGTGAAACCAGGGAACCGGGTAAGAACCACAGCTCACACGGATCACAGTCTGCAGCACTTAGCTTTGCCACAGAGACATGCACAGACATGCACCCCCCTTCAACTGGTCGGCAGAAAGAGCTTATCCGTCGGTCTACCTGCACCTCGCCTGACCTTCCCACCTTCATATGAGAACTCACACATACACATTCACACAAACACACAGGCACCACAGTGTTTGGACTCCTGGGCATTTTGCTGAAGTGTAAATGTGGAGGATGTGTGTTTTATGACTGCTTTCCTTCTCACCAGAGAAAGGTTGAGAATATACCATTAAATATCCTGCTCACAACATAACGCTTTATTCTTCTGACATAGTGCAGTGTCAGAAGAGCCAAACAGCCTGTTGTAGACATGTTACAGTTTGCATATAAAAAACCCAATATATACAGTAGAATGAATGTAGAGAAGACACATTTATCTATAGTTTTTAAAGGATAACTCAGGTTTATTACAACTTGGGTCATATTTTCAAGCTTTTGGACTTAATTTCTATCAGTAGCAATAACACTGTACATGTCCAGCATTGCTATATTGTATTGCATTGCTTATGGAATATTGTTTGGATTTTCTTAACTGTCCAGTTGGACTCAGCAATGAACTGATTAAATCTTGGAGGTCAACGGTCAAGGTTTACCTTGCATCTGTCTCATTCTCGTGAACACAATATCTCAAGAGCACCTTAAGGAAATGTCTTCAGATTTAGCACAAACATCCACTTGGACTCAATGAAGAACTGAATAGATTTTGGTGTTGAAAGGTCAAAAGTCAAGATCACTGTGACCTTGCATATGTCCCATTCTTGTAAGCACAATATCTCAAGAACAACTTAAGGGATTTTTTTCAAATTTTGCGCAAATTAGTGATGATAACAATTAATCAGCAATCATAATTAACTTGTCATTAAGAATATAATCCAACATGTGAAATTCAATCTATTGGCCGAACTGATTAAAATTTGGCAATCAAAGGTCCATATTTCACAAAGACATTGAGGGAGTTTTCTCAAATTTGGCAAAATGTCTACATGGTCTCAAGAATGAACTGACCAGAATTTTTCACCATAACAGAAGAATTCACACATTAAAACAACATTTTTACACAAATGTCTAATTGGATAAAATGATGAAGTGATGGCATTTTACAACCAAAAGGTCAAAAGTCAACTTAACTATGACATAATGTTCTACAAAAACACTTTTCGGACAGTAATCATCATCATGAATCAGAAACACAAGGGGAGACTTCTGGTCAGATACTGAATTGGTGACTCTAATCTTGGATGCTGATGTTGAAAATTTGCTGATTGTATAGATCTTCTGTGCTGCCGGGTATGCAAAGTGTCCACGTTTTCACAACCATGGTTATAAACTTTATCTGCTACTTGGCTGGTGTGCAGGGGCATACAGCTATGAGGTTGGAATTCTTGTTTTATGTATTTGTATTGTGGTATTTGAGTCAGTAAACCAACTTATGAGGATTTTCACCATTGCAATCTCTGCAATAGGTTTAACTAGCGCAATAATACCGTATCTGATAAAAATGCAAAAATCTATGAAAATAATATCCAAGATGTAACAAATCAGAATGATTGGTTTAAAAAATGTTTTTCTGATATAATTATTAGTAGTTCCTTACAAATAATTACATTGACACAAGAGTCATAGAGACAACAAGCATTAAAGAACAAAAATGGATAAAAGAAAGAAAATCCGATTTCAACCTGAAACTATCAAAGTGACAGGGACAAAAATAGGAAAGTGAGGTGGTCTCTTGTGGTCATGTATCAGTTCTGCGGGTCTGAGGATTCCCGTTCTGCCTTCCATCTGTTCTTCAGACTCGCGACTGTCAGCCTTAATCTCAGCTCCTCATCTGACACAAGAATGATTGATGTGTCCCAATTCAAACAGGCTCCACCGCTCTTGATGGGGCTGCTGTGCGGCAGACATCTTCCCCCAGAAACAATTTTATGGTGCTTTGCCTCTAATGGAATTACAGAAGCTGAACCCATCATAACTTTCTGTCAGATGAAGTTTGCAGCCTTGTTTTGTGCATGTTCTAAATACTCAGCTTGTTTGTGCCACTGTATGAATGTTCCAGCTTTGTACCTCCGTTCCTCTGACGCTGCATCTGGGAAGGCTTGTCATAAACTAGGTGGAAACACCTCTCAATCACCGTATTCAAAGAAAGTAGTAATATCACAGTCCTGCCTGATTCTTGTGATATTAGATCAGAAAGACAGAAAAAAGAAGGATAACATCATAAACAGCAAGAAAATAAAGATAAATTACTGTGAGAAAAGGACGGAGACCAGAACAGAAGAAAAGAAACAAGGATAGAGTTGTAATTTTTTTTTTAAGTTTATCTTATGTTGAATGTGAAATCTCAAAATGTAATAAAAGGCAAGAAAGAATTCTCCAAAATCATAAATATGAGTAAAGTGCCAGCTTCAAATGTTAAAGCTACATTAATTGATTTTTTTTGCCATCCTGAGTCAGAAGAACCACACAACAAAAAAAACGCTGATTCTAAGATACCACTTTGGAATGCTTCTGTGGATAATTTGTTTGCAAAGACTGGCTCTGTTTGTACATTCAGCAAATGCAGAGCAACATTATCATCCCATTGCATCTGTGTCCACCTGTACAATGCATTCTCATACACTGAATCGTATGATATCTTACAAATTAGCGCGCCACAAATGACGTTATGTACGTAACGTATCATTGGAAATGTTGCTTGAAATAGTAAGAATGCACATATTTTATCAAAGTTTAGTGTCTCATTATCTCTGAAAATCTAAGTGAAAATAAATGTTCCCAATTATTAGAAAACCGAATTCAAAACAGCTCATTTTGAGGATAACAGCATTTCTCTATTTATTTATCCGATTATCCCTGTGTCTCTCTTCAGACTGGGTGCTTGGCTCTCGTCGAGTTACCAGCCGCAACAAGACTGAGATAAACTGCATCACCAGCAACATGAGCGAGATGAGTGAGCTGGGCGAGAGGCCCCGGCTGGTGGAAATGAGCTACATATCTCTGAACCACACCAACTGCCTGAGCTCCAACAGATCAGAGGAGACGGTGATCACCATAGACGAGACATTACAGCAGCGACCTCCAGACACTCACTCTGGGACTTAACCTGTGACCTTCTGACCTTCCTCTGGGAGAAATAAAGCAGCGAAGTGGCTTGCTTTTCTTGTTCAAGTGGATTTATAAGTCTGCCATGAATTGAAGCTCTATCCACTGTTTTGTCACCTGCAGGTTGGCTGTAATACCTGTGTAACGTTGGGCCAGAAGTGACTTTGAATTTTCAGCCTGCGCTGGAACATTGGAGGTATCAGATACTGATGTTTGGATCTAATTGGACTCCTGTCTGCGGAGATGATTTTAGAGGTCGTCTGTGGCTTTATTTGGACAAGTAGGCAGAGAGTAAAATAGTAATGACTTTGTTATATTTGTCTTCATCATACTGCCCCTTTTTTTCACATGACCCCTTGTGAAAACACAACTCTGTAAACATGACACATGCTGTTCACCACAGTCTGTAATCACTCTAACATACAATACATGCTGGGCAGTGCTTATTGTAATATTGCTGCTAGCACGGTGAAACACTTCTCTTTCATGAAACCAATCACATCAGCATTTTATTTCCCTGGATGCCGTGAGACACTACGTTTTTTGTAATAACTGTAAAATGTGTAACTAGCCCCTCATATGACACAGGGAGGCTACACATGTTAACAACCACTCCTTTTTTTATGTTAAGGTTGTAGTTACTGGGGGCAAAAAACTCACTACACAATAAAATAACAGTATTTTGTAGTTTCATGTTATTAGCTTGACGTAAACAAGTGCTAAATCACCTCGATTGCAAAAAAAAAAACAAAACATAAAAGTATAAAAGCCATTGTTGAAGAAAAAAACAAAACTGAGTAATTTCTGTCGTCAAAGTTTTATGATTTTATGAACCATTTTGGTTCAATGTCCAAACGTGGCATCACCTTTGAAGCAAAAACTCTGCTAGGTCATCTTTCTAATGTTTAATATTTCATGTCAAATGGCTTCATGGCAAAGCCTATGTTTACCTTTCTTACCTCACTGTTAAGGGCTATATGTACTGCAGCAGGTGAGTCTGTGACATCACTCAAAGCTACGAGTGATGGGGCTTATTTCTTTGTGCATGCTGTGATTATGATCCCTCCTACACACAGCTGCGTGTGTTTGGGGGAACAGTGGACAGGGTGGATTGCATTCTCGAGGGAAACTGATAATTAAATAAAATCACAGCTTAGACAAACTTTGCTGGCCAGTCTACCTGATGTCTCTGATTTATGAACTGCCTTTCTGTCTGAGATTTACACATTGCAAATATTTGGGGTGATACAGAGGGCAATATGTGAAACGGTGTGTAAGTCTGCAGCAGTGTTAATTAACCAGTTGTTAAGTGTAGGCTCAGAATCTCAACCTGCAAAAAAAGGTGTTTTTTTCACTACCCTGATGCCGTCAATTACTTTCAAGTCATCTAATAAATACTACTATCAAAAGTGCTATTGTTAAATACTTGTTAATTGTTATATGTCCATTTACGACTTTGACCTCTAAGGATGTGCATGTCTGGTGTCTAAATAAGAAGAGACTGTGAATGTTTATTTCTATTTTGTCGCCATCTTGTTTTTTGTTTGTTTTTTTCTGAGCCCGAAATGGCCATTTTTGGACAAGAGGGTGGAAATAACCATAATGTTAGCTTCTAGCTTGGTTAGCATGGTGCATTTACAGCCATATTTAACTGTGATAAACTAATTCAAATTCTATTTTTTGCTGTGAAAACAGGCTTAAAACTATTAAAACAAAAAATACTCACCTGAATAACTTAACATTTGACTCAGTAGGGCCACTCACAGTTTCTGCGTCTGTAAGGTCCGCTTTGGTCTGTGACATGTAAATGTCGTCATCCACCCACGTGCAGCCGATTTTTTGTGACCCCACAGAGTGTAGGCACAGCAAGTGTGCCAACTGTGCAGACAATCTCTCATTCCAAACTCCAGTCCAGTCCAAAGTACTTCTGTCAGGCTAGTTGGATATTGGATATTCAATCTAGACTCAGCAGCATTGTTAGTTTCAACTTGTGTACTATAAAATAGAACTGCGTCCACATCCACGTGTCTGCGTCTGCATCTGTGTCTGTGTCTGTCTGCGTCTGCATCTGTGTCCGTGTGACTGCAGCTGTCCATTGATGTTCAGTGCCTTTAGAGAGCCTATTATCCAAACCAAACTCTGAACAAGAGGTTTTTAGGCTACCAAAATGTTCATGTGAAACATGTGAAAAATGTGATACAGTGAAACAGCGACATCAGTACTCTGTGAATCTTTGATTACATCCTGGTTACACTACCTAACCGACATTGTTGCACTGGTAGCGATATGTCTGTGCTGCAGCTTTAGAAATTCTATCAATGCAAAAACACATACAAGAGTGAAATTGTTTTTTTAAGCACAAAAAATGTTGTTAATAATTGTATTTTTTGACTTTCTGCAGTTTTTCATTTGCCTGTAAGTATTTTGGATTTTCCTATGTGTTTTTTTAAGTGCATCATTTGTGAAGCTGCAGTATGATTTTCCCATTAGGCATCAGGTCTCCAGAAGCACAGAGACTGGTTAATAAACATCAAGAAAAGGTAAGTAGATCTTGACTTAAAATCTTTTTTTACAAAACCAATAATCAGACTCACTTATTGATTATGATAAATCTAATTTGAATACTTTTGTATTTCATTTATTTCCCATTTAAAATCCACTTAATTAGGTAAAATTGTTACATATTGTGTATGAATCTTATGTAATACCTATAAAGGTTTCCAAATTAGTAGGCTGTTGATCAATAACATTGACACAAGTACTCATGTGCAGCACAGGATGAAACACTTTGTTTCTGCTTTTTCTGCTTAATTAAAATTCACAGTGTCAGTGAAGGACAGTCTAACGCGTCTATGTAAGGTCACAGGGATAACAGAATAAAAATGTTACCTCAGTGGCCGCCTCCTGAAGCCCTAAAGCATTTAAATAACAATTCTTAGAACTGAGAAAATTACAGATGCAAAGACTGAAAGTTTTATTATAAAAAAAAAATCAATAGATGAAACCTGTGTGAGATCACCTTGAGGAGGCATGCTGCAGTATGTTTTTCCTATATCCATCCCTCCCTTAACAACTTGCAGTCTCAGAGGTTCTTCAATGCAGGGACCAACTGCTGTGAGGATGCAGAGGAAATACTAATGAGCACGGCACATGGCTCACACGTGTAACACGATATTTAGTGATCCAAAAGCATCTTGGGCTATCCCTGCTGGGAGACCACTACATATTCCGTCCATGCATATTCCACCAACTTTACTAGATACTGCACAACACTTAAATACCTCTGACAAAACCCTTCTGGAAAATCAGCATCTCAGTTTTTTTTTTTTAACAAAATCATTTATCTTTCAAAAAGGAGAACATTGAGATTAAGATGGATTTAATTTCACATCATAACCAACACTGGTCTCATTTTGTGCAAGAAATAAGTAGATCTGGATTTTTTTTTTAAAGCAANAGCATCTCAGTTTTTTTTTTTTAACAAAATCATTTATCTTTCAAAAAGGAGAACATTGAGATTAAGATGGATTTAATTTCACATCATAACCAACACTGGTCTCATTTTGTGCAAGAAATAAGTAGATCTGGATTTTTTTTTAAAGCAAGCAAACAAAGAATTGTATTTCTAATTTTCAAAATTATACATTTTAAATAATTTCATATAATATTTTAAATTTTTAAGCAGCTGTTTTTTCCAGATTATTTCCGGGTTTTTTTTGTTTTTTTACTTTCCTTTTGGCTTTTCCTTCTTTTTCATACTATATTATTACTATTATTATTATTATTATTATTATTATTATTTGTATACATATATCTTCAGGTAATTTTCTTGTACATTTTAAAAACTGATTTCTTGCCAATTTCTGGGTAATTTTGTCTTAAGTTGCTCATTACCTTCTTCCCATGTTTTGAAAGCAATCTAACCAATTTGCCCTGGTTTCAAAGGGTTAAGCACTTGCACAGTCTGAAGTAATTCTGCCTTCCTCTAGTGTGAGGACAAACTCCAGTGTGTTGTTGGCTGTCAGCTGGCTTTCCGTTAAAGAGGTGCATGACACAGGAGCTAATGAAAGAGCAGCTAGGATTGCCAGCGACCCTGCCCACCCAGGGAACCATCTGTTCCAAAAAGCTTCCCCTCGCTTGCACAGTGAGACCTCCTGTCACCTCAGCAGCTTCATCCCAAGAGCTGTCACCTTGCTTGACTAGTCCTGCTACTCATCGAGTGCCTCCAGCTCCTGCAATCACCAGACAGGACCTCAGCATCCAGCAGGCTCAGTCTGTACATGCTTACTGTGAGTATGTTTCATCATCCTGTCAGTTTATCATTCCCAACAGGAGTGGTTTCAGTGCTTCTTTGTCTTTTAAACAGTATATCAGATATTTTGTTATTGACACCAAAATCACCAAAGTCTTGCTTAGAAATTTGTATTTGATTCATTCTTGAAACTCTGAAACTGTGATGGTCAGTGGTGGAAGTTCAGATCTGTTACTTACATAAAGGTAGCTATACCACACTGCAGAAATACTGTCTTAAAAGTTATAGTTGTGCATTAAAAAATTGAAAAGTAAAAGTACTTAGATTACCCAAATTAAAATAACTCACCATACAAAATGGCCAAATTCAGAATATTGTTATTTGATTCAATATGTCCCCCTCTCGCTCTCCCTCCCTCTCTTTCCCTCTCTCTCTCTCTTTTACTCTCTCTTTCCTATGTATTTTTATTTATTTATTTATTATTATATGTAGTAGAAGCAGTAGTAATATTAATTCATATTTTTTTCTATTTTTAAAAATTTATTGTTCTCTTACACATCTATTGCATCTCTGTCCAGCCTGGAAGAGGGATCCCTTCTCAGTCGCTCTTCCTGAGGCTCTTCCTGGGAGACAGCCTGTCACTCAGAGGCCCTACTCTCGAATATGTATATCTTTAAGCCTCGATAAAACATAAAACAAGAGTTTAAAACAAATCCCCACCTGTACAGTTGTCATGAATGTTGAAATTAGCAAGACAAAAAAGTTTTTTGTACCAGGCTGTCAACATGTATTTCTGCTGTAAGGCTGAGCATTACAATATGGGGGTCTATGGGGACTGACTCACGTCTGGAGCCAAGTGTCAAGTGGCTGTTAGAGGAACTGCAGTTTTTGGCACTTCATCATTGGCTTCAGTTGTCAGTGTGTAGGTAAACATTTGATTATCACTGCGTGCTCGAGTAGTTTTTTGGGTTTTTTTCTCAAAGCACACTATAAACTTAGTAATACATTTTTATTGCTGGATAATTAAACCGGAAAAAAAGTCAAGTGTATTATTGTGAAATGACTCTATTTCAACTAGTGTATAAGAAAGTGTGTGTGTGACACAACATTTACTTTCACTGGAAAAGTTAATCTTATTAGACAATGTGTTAGACATGTTCAATATTTTTGGGATGAACATGTCTATTCATTTCAATAATATGTTTGTGTGTAAAGTACAAAGCTAGAATCAAAATGTGGTTAGCATTAAGACTGGAAACAGGGGGACACACTCAGCCTGGCTCTGTCTAAAGTGAAAAAAAAAATAAACTAGAGACACGTCTAAAGCTCACTAATGAACATTTTATGCCCTGTTTGTTAAATCTGGACACTAACAGAAATGTTAAACAGTTTTTGGTTTTGGGGGTGGACCTGTTATGTATTTCATCATGAGGGATAAGGATCAAAGCCCCCAGTTAATGACACATTTAGCAGAAAATGAGTTTTAAAAGCCATTTTACTGTAGTTTGTGATTAAAATAAATATCCAGTGATGCAGAAGATATAGTCTCTGCTGATCCTTTTTAGCCTCATAAAATGTTTATTGTTCTCACTTGACTTTGAGCAGAGCTTTAACTAAACCGAGACATTTTTCACTGTGACAGGCCAGCCTCCTCATTGTTTGTGCCGAAAGAGAGCAAAGCACACTAAATGATTGATTGTTTGGAAATGTCACACAGGCTTGGAGCACAGAAATGTGTTAGTGTGAGCAGCCAAAAGTTTGATTCTGAGGTAAATGTCTTAACTTTGTTTGATATCAGTTTTCGTTGCAGGATAAAGTTTTACATGAGTGAGCTTCACTGCAACAGTCATTTTAAGCATAAAGCATTTTGATATTTAGCCAATAATTCTGGCTTCACTCTATGACCTCCAGAGCAAACATGTTGAAAAAATAATAATTCAGCCGAGGACAATGTGTTGCTTAGCTTTAGAAAAGGAGGCATAATCATGGGTTAATAGGGATAGTTCACCCAAAAATGTAAATTCAGTCATCATCTACTCACCCTCATGCTGATGGAAAGTTGGGTGAAGTTTTACAGTCCACAAAACACTGCTGGAGGTTCATAGGGAAAAGGAGTTGCACTCATCTCCCAAACAATTGAAGCAAACGGTGACCAAGATTCAAACAATAAAAAAATACTGCTCGCCTGAAGAAATACAAGTGTCCTGAAGCCCCAACATGCCGAGTTGTTTTGAAAAACCTCAATGATGCCATGTGTTAAGTCTTGTTGTAGCCCGTAGCTCCTTGTGTGGGAGCGTTCATGTATGTGTGCTCGTGTAAGACCAATGAGAGCTTGAAGTATATGTATGCCAGTGTTTATAGTAGGTAGGTTTCCTTTAGAGATTTGCGCAAAAAGTATGTGATATTTTCGAAATGTCGATAGAACACTATCGCTAGATGACTGCCTGAGTGATGTTATGCAACTTTTCTCGCGATGTTTTGCAACTTCTCTGGCGATAACATCCCAAGAAGCATGGTGATGGATGTACAAAACATTTGCTGGTTCATTTCTATTGCAGCCACTGCACACTTCATTATTTACAACCGAAAGCGATGTAATTGTGTTATGCGAGCAATAATGGAAAGGCAAGCCCCTTATACATGGAAGCAGCCACATATGAGGGATTTCTGGGAGGTGATAGTTCACAATTTCACAGGGGATTTGTGGATTCAAAACTTCCAGATGATCCGCTCAACTTTCCAAGAGTTATGTGATGCAATAACACCTCTTTTAGCACCTGCTGCATCATAACTGAGGGAGCACATAGCCATAGCTTCATGTGACCTATAAAAGACAAAAAGGTGCAGTGTTGCAAAATTTAGCTTTTTCGAATCGCCGGAAATACCACTTTATGTGAGTTTAAAAACTTTTTTGTGATAAATGGGAGTTTTTTCAAAATTGATGTGTTCCCATTAGGCGTATTTTATATTCACAGTTTCAGTTCGCACAATTTGAGCATTAATGGAAACTCGCCTAAAGTGACTAGATAATGATTATGTTTTCATTTTTGGGTGAACTATCCCTTTAAGATATCTCTATTCAGAATCATATGGTAGATGCAGTAAACTGTACTTTATCAACTAATGTTAATGAATTTTTTATTTTTCAGTGTCTTCGATTTCCAACTTTCCTCAATCAGCCATTGGATATTTGAAATATGTCAGAACATTATTAATGCACTCAAACTGACTATCAAATGATGAATGTAATTAGACATATGAAAACACAATGTGATGTTTACAGGCTTATTGAAAGGGTGAAAGCGCCCTCAAGTGGTCAAACAGAATAATACCTGCAGAAATCAACTGAGAATATTTATGTGCTTTGATTAGAAAATTGATTCTGGACTTTTCGCAAGTTATCTGTAACCAGTCAGCCTCTGTGCATATATCTCTATCCAAAACATACTTTGGAACCAGTTCATTTCAATCTGCACATTTTCTTGACACTTGTGAGTCATTTTCAGTGGCAGATGTCAACTCATAAAGTAACTGAAGTGAGTAAGTACATTTACTCAATTACTGTGCTTGAAGAGGTAGCCTGCTTTTTTCCCCATGTTGTCATTTTTCTCCCATTTCATTCGAAACAAATATTGTACTTCAATCAAATTCTTCTCTCAGTGGCAGATAAAGGCTTTACCTACAAATAATGATCAATTTTCATTATTATAGAAATGATGAGTGTGAGGCAAAAGAAGTACCTCAAACTCATCTACAGCACTAAAATTTGCGCTCTTGTTATCTATATTTCCATATTATATATTCTTTCTTATATTATATCTCAATTGATAAATGACTCTGAAAGAAACTGTTAGTCTTTGTAGGTGTCTAATAATGATCAATTTTCATTATTATAGAAATGATGAGTGTTTTCAATGAAGTAATTTCTTACATTTTTATTATTATTTAGTTATTCTATTTTTTTAAATTTCATATTATGATATATTTTTAAATTTTAATTTAATATTTGTAATTTTATTTTTAATCTATTTTAAGATTTTTTCATTAATTCTTTTCTCTTTTTTTTTGCATTTTTGCCTTCATTTGACAAGACAGGGTGTAAGCGTAAAAGGGGGAGAGAGGGGATGATGCCCACACTATTCACTGAGCTACCAGGTGCCATGTTATTTCTACTTTTACTTAAGTAAAACATTTCAGTATTTTCTTATATGAACATAGTAGGCTAGAGGAAGAAATACATAGACATAATGATATAATCGGCAATCAATCAGATAGATATTGTCATAATATTTAGTAGATTTAATATTAAAGATCCACTACTGTATACAAACAGACGTTTGGAATTGTAATGAGTTTGAATTCGAGATACATGATGAATTCTATCTCATCAGACAATGCATGCAAGGTAAAGTAGAGCTTGATTTAACAAAAAAAAATAAAAAATACATTAAACACCCTGAAGCTCATCAACTTTAAATTTGTCTTCGTCTTCAGCTGAAATCTGGGTACGGACTCATCCACGACCAATTGCTAATAAATCTCCCACACAGGACCTCTGTCCCCCCAGAATCCTAGCAGGTAGGTGGTCTATAGTTCAAGGTTACAGCCAAAGATTTTAATAATAAAACGTTTTCACCTTAGAGCTGACCAGCTGCCCATGTGGACAAAGTGACCTGACCTGGGACAGGGCCCCAATTAACTGGTTGGCCAGGGACCAGGACAGGAGAAGCTACCATATGGAGATGTGACCACACAAACTGAGAAACACTGTAGCAGCAAAGTGTCAGACAACAACGACATACAGAAAGACTGAATAAGGTCAGGTCATGTCATCATGTCCACACCACCCTGAAACAATCTAGTTTTGTCTAAATGCATGGAGCTATAATGAATTGGATCAGGATGGATTAGTAGACAATAATGCTGCGTTAGTTTGGTAACTGGGTGAGACAGTTAGAAACCAAGGCCAAGTCTTGCTGAGCAAAGTGACAATGGTGACATTACGGAAAGTAAAAAAAAAAAAAAAAAAAAGCAAGAATGATGATAATTATCGAGATACAGAGAGCTAATATTAAAAAGGTTTGTGAGACTTTGGGTTGTCCAGACATCAGATTCAAAATTTATGGAGATTATTTTTTCTTTTTCCGATAGCCTTAAGAGGCCAGATCACATTTATGTAAAGGAGCACTCCTTATATGGTTGATTGTGAAGTTGTTGGGTTTTTTTTTAAATAAAAAATATTTACCAAGCACAAAACAATTTCCAGCAAATTATCTGAGAATGTGTGTGGTGTATAGACAGATTTAATAGCAGATCACAAAAATGTAATGGCAGTTGTAGATAGTAGAGTAAGGGATGCTACTTATCAGAGGTGTGGACTCCAGACACATGACTTGGACTTGAATCAGACTCAAGCCAACAAATGTAATGACTGTAGACGTAACTTGACAAAATAAAAAAAAAAAAAAAAACATTGACTTCAGTTTCAATGATTTCTCTTAGATTGGAGCCTTTTGACTTACTTGATACCTTCCCCCAAATCCAAAAAATTAAAAGTAGCCTATATTATAAAAAATTGTGCCACAAATTCAATCAAGCTACAGGACAGAACCATGAAGAAAGTTATTTAGTGCCAGTTGGAAAAAATTATATCAAAGATAATTTTGTTTACATTAAAAAAAATTACACGTGGTCAATAAAAAAAACAAAAAACAAATTGAAGTATGCAAAACGTGTGGGTTTATACAGACAGAGAAGGAAAAAAACTTCCCAGAAATGTGTTTTAAAGGGAAGCGAGGCATACAGACTACATTATTATTGTATTTTATTTTATTTTATACACTGTAAATTGACTGTTGTGTTTGATTGTTTGCAGAGTTTTACACTGGTCTGCTGTGGCAGCTTCACCAGGTGGGGACTTGGGAATTGTCGGATTTGACTCAAGACTTGCCTGTCTTGACTTGAGACTTGTGTACAAAGACTTGAGAATTACTTATGATTTGCAAAACAATGACTTGGTCACACTTCTTGAGCAGGGCCTATATTACACAAAACCAATACTGGCTTGGGCTGGATTATACTTTGCAAATCCATACACCATTTTGGAACTATACATTAAAATCTAAGAAATAGATCCCTGTAACCTTATTTTGGAAATAACTTGAGCTGCTTTTTATAGATTACCTCATAGTGTATGCCTGTTATACTTTGATGCAGGTGCAGTATCAGAACCAACTTTGGTGGGATGTAACAGGTTGCTTTATACATAAGAATAAGTGTATATGACAGTAGTGTGCTTAGATTAATATTTGACAGCAATAATATGTCAAAAAGACTGTTTATTAAACTACAAAATTGTGCAATGTACAGGTAGGCTAGAGTCAGTTAGAGTAATGTTACAGGTTTATTGCATGGAGATTGTTTACAACCCTGCAACAAATGTTAACACTTACAGTTAACACTGTTATGTGCATTTTACATGACTTTCATTCTTCATTTTTTGATAATTTCAGATGTATCCATGAATATATTTTGGATAGATTGTGTATTTTTGTTTAATCATGAAAGTTCCAGCTCAGCTCCCACAAAAAGTCTTAAATACACTGTGTAAACAAAACTGTTACATTCATACTGTTGAGTGCAAACAAAAAATTGCGATTGAAACCCATTCAAACTGCAATGTTTGATCCCACAGCCAACAAAGCATAAAAACATGTATTGTATTATTTCTGAGTGCCATTCTGGGCTTTTGCCTTTACCACCTGATGATGTCTTTTTTTTTAAAAACCATATTTAGCATACAGAGAAAAACATACTATGTCCACCAGATGCACTGTCACAATCAATGTTGATGCAAATCATTGAACATCAACAATAATAATAGCAATCATATAAATAAATAAATAAAAATCTCTACTTTGCATGCAATA
Source organism: Plectropomus leopardus (assembly GCF_008729295.1). Lineage (NCBI taxonomy): Eukaryota > Metazoa > Chordata > Actinopteri > Perciformes > Serranidae > Plectropomus > Plectropomus leopardus. The sequence goes on from NC_056465.1 coordinate 5,596,058, forward strand.
AATTGACAATAATTCTTTTTTTAAAAATCCCAAAACATAGTGACACCATGACAAAAAACAAGAAAGTTAATGAATATTTGATCTGATGTTGGCTGAAAAATTAAACATATCAAAAATAAAAAATCATATAATTTTTTAATATTTTTATAGACTAATTTTTATAGCGTTTTTTTGTGCGCAGAGTGATATGAGTGTGAGTAATTGACACTGCACAAAAAAATAATAATGTATAAAAATCAATGTTGCTGCTAATCATTGACATATGCTAGGCTCTGGCATAGTTTTAGATGGGACCCACACAGTAACTAATCCAATGGGTCAGGTGAAATGAAAAACTAATTCAGAATACAAAATCACCACCACAACAAAGTCAAAATGAACTTCTAATCATTTACATTCATGTTTTCGGTCTCGCGGAAGAGGAGCTTTCACAATCTTTTGGGAGCCCACACACAAGCCACAGCCCCGACGTTGCCGTGGCAACGGCCCGCGCCTGAAGGGACTTGTGATTTGTCAAATCAGACTGTAGTTAGGTTCTAATCCGCCCTCTGATTGGTTGTATCTACTGTCGCTCTTAGAACTACAACATGATTGGCTACCTGTAACACTTGTGACCCGCCTCGGTGAATAATCACTTGCAGCTGCACACAAGTCAGAAAAAAGCAAGCGGAGGAGGTACTAGCATAATGTAATGAGCCGAAGCTGGGCTGTTTTGAGGAGTTAAAAGTTGTTTATTTCACTCAACTGTCGGCCGACACTTGGACCTTTGAATTAACTTTGAATTATACAAACTTGTAAGAAATGTAGAGACTTTTTGGCCGCGTTTGTCGTTGCACGATGGAGGAACCTGCGACAAGGCAAGTGGTAAAACCGCAACTCATTAGCTAACTTCACGCACTGTTTGTAGTTCAATATTTTCGGCCTGACAGCTTTTTCTTCTATTATCTTTCAACGCGGAGAGTTGTGTTCAACATACACGGTGCTAAAGTGGAACTATGTCCAAATAGTGCCACTTTAAAATAAAAAATAATATTAATATAACGCTTCACAGAGAGTTGGAGATGTCTCTGTCAGACGGTACCTCGGACGACGATATGCCCTTAACGTTACCCACAGAGGGCAGCCACAGTGGGAGCATCCGAAAGGTGAGAAACCTGGACAAACACACACTCATACACGCTGTATGAAGTTATACACACAGAAAAGATAGGGGAACGGAGATCTCCCAAAGGTCCTGGGTGGCTCCGTAAAACCAAGAGTAGGTGACTGCAGGCTACATTATCCCAAAGTACATTCAAGAATAACTCCTGTTAAGGTCCTGTAATTTGATGAAATTAAAGCCACAATAAGAAATCTAAGAGATTTCATCTATGGATACTTGGGGTCAGTTAAATAAAAAACATGAAAGAACCCCTGACTCTCAAGCATGTCCTCTGTAATGTATCACAAGTATCACAATATTTTTGTGACAATATCTCATGGATACACAGATGCCAAGTATTGTTTTTTGGTAATGTGAATTATTAATATTACAAATACAAATCAAACCTTTGGTAACCTAATACAATCTTCAAATCAATTATTTTCTCAGTCCATTCGATATAATTTGCAGCAGTAAAAACAACCAAAGTGAAACAGCCTGAAAGCTTTATCTTAACAAAGATAAAACGTTTATTTTTTTTTTAGTTTTCTTTTGGCGACATAATTTGCAGTTGGAAAAAGGTAATGAATTACAATGTTATTACAATACTCAGTATATTGCAACAGGTTTAGCCTGAACAAATTGGCTTGATTTCTTTAAAAAACATGGGAGGAAGACTGGGTTTATTTTGGACATTTTTCCCCACCTTTTAAATTATTTTTCTTCCCCAAGTCTACTAATTTCTTGCAATTTAATCTGTGATGTTTTCCCTGTGTTTTCACAAGAAAGAAAACCAGTTAACTCTATGTTCAAAATGTTTAATACTTTGATGAAAGCAGATGAAAGATGAAAGCAGCACAGAAAAAGTGATTTTGCCCCAGGTTTCAAAGGGTTAAAAACCAAATAGTATTGTATTCTGACTGAAGTTTTGTGATACTATAGTATCACAGGGCCTCTGGGGATTGCCATGCCTAGCAAATTGAGTGCTTTGAGAGTCCCAGTTCTATATGATTCTTGCTGATGGTTTTTGGTCGATTTTATAAGCTTCAGTGTCATTGTACAAACAAAGCAAATTTACAACACAAATAATCAAATCAAGTAATGAAAAAGAACATTCACAAAAGTATAGCAGCAAAGTGTCTTTCAGCAGTTGGCTGTTTTCTCTGGATAATCCACAAACTTTGCCGTTAATTGTTTTACATTCAGGAAATTGTTATATATATATATATATATATATAAGACTGTGATAATAGCAGAAATTTATAAGATTACATGTTTGTATCTGTGCTGCTGAAAAACAGCGTTTGTCCTCAGAGAAAGTCACCTGGACAGGGACACTTTTTGACACGGGCTTTATCTGCCTGATGTCAGGCAGCCTCCATCCTCCTGCCCTCCTGATGGTTGGGCAGAGGTGGGAGCTCGGCCAGAATCTTAATCCACACAGGCACTCTGAGGATTACTTGACGTGCGCATGCTAAACAAACACCTTAACTGGGTGAGAGGGAACAAGAAAATATATAAAGTAAAAGAGTGTGAGAAAAGGAGAAACATCCATTTGCTGTACAAGTTGGCTGCGAGAGGGATCGAGAAGGTGATGGAAAGAGCCACAAGGATAAGGATAGGGAGTATTCAGCGTGTTTACAGTACAGCTGCTCCATCTGTCATGTTACTGTACATCTGCTCACCCTTTAAGTGTGAAACAGAGGAGCATTATATGATAGATTGGTGATTTTAGTGAGCAACAATCAGCTGTGCTAGTGTTGTTGGCAAAATGCCGGTTGAAGCAAGATTTAAGACACCTTTAAATCTTGAGACAGATATACAGCTCTGACATATCATAAGTTCCTTTTTCTATTAAATTATATTATCCCTCTTGGGAGACAGTTTCCTCCTGCTGTACCATGCCAGGTTATTACCATGTTTAGCATTCACGAGGCTCTCCCTCCCGAGCACCCACGTCTCTGACACGTTCTTTGACACGCCCATCATTTCTAGCATGCTGTGCTTTCCATCATGGACTTTTTGCTCTGAAGTAAGCCTCTCAGGCAGCTGTCTGTCCAGGTTGCACTGTCCTGCCACTGTTAAAGGTTAACAAACAATATTCTATAGTTTGCTAATGGTTAAAGTTATCGTTAAGGCCATGTGAAAATCTATCAAGAAGGCTGAAGTTTGGACAAAAAGTCCGTAAAGGTTTACTGTTATTTATCCTTGTTTATGTAGAATATGTTTGCTGACAGTGTGGACAAATAGGCTTAAGCAAACAATTCTCACATTACCTAGTAAGAAGATAAACAGGGAGGTTTAGAAAAAGACTAACTGGTTATGTAAAACTTTGAATTTGTAGTGAATGTAGCCCAGTGTGAGAGTCTTTTTGGATGTCTTAAGCCTCTTGCAGACTGTGGGATTTTTGCAGTCTAAGTTTAGTGCAGCTACACTCTGTGACATGGATATTAATAAACTTGGGTACAACATCAAGTGTGTTGTATGCAGGCTGTACAATGACATCACCTGCTGAATCGCAGGCTACAACCTACGTCCCTTGACGTCAATTTACTAGAACAAAACATTGTCGGCGAGTATCATCCAGCTATGCTGTAAAATGTAAACAAACAAATCGAGCCCTTGCTATAGTGGCATTTATGTGTGTCGAAAAAAGTCTGAAGAAGATGAGAAGGAAGAGAATGTGGACGCAGTCGTGGCAGGGAAAAAAGGCCAACTCAGCATGCTAGTTTTGCATTTATTAGCATCTACTAGCATTTAGCATTCACTAGCATTGTGGCGCTGATCAGTGCGTCATTTCATGCTGCTGTTGGTTGGGTAGCAGATGGAGGACAGCTGTCACACAGTGAGATTCTTATCACAAATTTCTGACACTGAACAACCTTCACATCTTCATTATTTATAATAGTCAGATTTGCTGCTGTATTTCATCCCTTCATCAATTCATCAATCCATCACGTGTTTTGACTCCTTTATTTTCTTTATTTTCTCTGCAGGGATGTGATCCGTTCGCCCAGACTCAGCGCAGTAAACTACAGCACCGGCGAGCTCGCATCAACCAGCAGATCAACAAGGAGATGCGCATGAGAGCCGGAGCAGAGAACCTGTTCAGGTGAGGTGCTGGGATGGGGCAGAAGGCTGTCTTTTTTTCTGAATTAAATGAAGTTTCATTGTAGAATCAAAAGAAAACTCCAGGGCACTCTCTTTAAAATGTTAATATGCCTTTACTCTTACAGCATGGTCATTGTTGTTTAATCTGTGGAGGGAATTTCTTGCATTGAACATTTTGAAAATAAGGTGCAACACTACTAGACTGAGCTGGTGACAACACAGTGTCAACTGATTAACTAAAGTTTGTACAAATATGTTACAAATAAGTGGACATTTGTGATGGTGTTGGTATGTCTTTCTTACCTGTATGAAAATGGATATCAAGACTCAATACAAGGGTAAAACATTGTTTAAAGGGGAACTATAACCATTTTCAAAATTCATACATGTTATTCCTGTGGTGTAAGATGGTCCAAAATCCAAAAAGTGGAGTGCTAAAATGCAGATTTGTGATGTAATTGGGAGTAACGTCTGGAACTACTCCACAGACGGTGAATGGTGAAAAATGTTGTAGATGACACTGAGAGCAGCCAGGGGAATGTTCTGAGTATATGGGTACTTTTTCTGTTTCAGAGCTTAAAAACACATTAGACATTAGCTCCTCAAAATCAGAGTACCACCGATTATCTATGGAGCAGCTCCAGACTTTAAACCCTATGACACAAGTTTGATATTTACTTCCCTGGTTTTTGGATTTCAAAGAGAGAAGCTCATGTCGAACTTTCAGAAACAATGAAAATAAGATACTGGAATTCTTTTTTTAGGTGGTGTTCTCCTTTAAGGTATGTGTTTTTTTACACAGTAGGCTATCTAAAGTTGTCAAACGGACACATTGTTCATGACATTTATTTAGATATGAAAGGGCAAACTAAGATCTGATGATAAATGCTTTCTGGTCTCCTCTGTGTTTGGGGGCTTGTGGCTTGTTGGCTTGCTTACATTGGTGGTAGTGTCCTTTGATGGGTAAAGGTCAGAGGTCACTCTAAAACACACACAGACACACACACACAGACACACACACACACACACACACACACACACACACACACACACACACACACACAGACACACACACCAGCGCAGTGCCAAACAGTTTTATAGCTCTGGTTGTCTTCACTGTGTGTGAAAACTAACTTTTGTGTTGTGTTTGTGTCACCTCTGGGTTATTCCATGCCAACTCACCCAGAATCCAGAACTTTTCCCAGTTCATGTCTCAGAATTTCTTGAAAAAAATCATGTTAAAACTTTTATGAAATTCATGGGACGTTCATGGTCCAAATAATGGTGTGCAAAATTTGCTATTTGTAAAATAAATAAATAAACAAATGATGTAGGAGTAATAATACATATTTGATTTTTCTATATATCTGCAAAGGTTAGTACTTCTTTCCCATGAACAAGTTTCAAGGAAACTGGAATAATTCTTCCTGTGAAAACCTACACTTAAATTATCAGAAAAAGTGGGGGTTTTGGCTCTCTGGCAAGATCAGTAGCACACTGTTTTTTGTTATGAAGGATGAAATAACCTCTAGATGTGATGGAAGTATATTTATACTACACATAGAAAATTGTTTGCAAGAAATTGGAAACTAGTGGAAATATTAATTTTTGAGAATGACAGCTTCTTCGTCTTGGTAAAAAATGACTTCCAATTCCTGTAACCATTCAGCAACAGCTATTTAAGCTCGACAGCTTGACAAATTCCTAACCTTAAGAAGTGTTAAGAGTACAGCTATAGGATTTTGCAGTTTCAACATGTATTTTTTTGAAGTAGTCTATTGCCTATTTTTAGCAGTTTTTCCTGCATTTAAAAACCCATGTACACAAGCTGATTTTGGTGGAAAAATATATTTTAAAAAATCCAAATTCAACACCAGTGAGGATGATCACCCAGCTGAACTGTGCTGGCTTTAGGTTTTAAATCAGTTAGCTGTCATCCACACAGCACACAAGAGTTTTATTGGTGAAGAAATGAGGGAAATGAAAAAAGAAACGGTGGCAGAACATCAAAGTATTCTCTCTGAGAACATTAGCGTCATCTTTATCCCCTCCAGCTTCTCTCCTTGTCTCGGTGCCTTTGCTTTCTCCCTCTGACTGTTTCTCAGGCTTTGCATGCTTCGTATCCATTTGGAGGTCAATCACTACAGAGGCTGAACGTAAACATTTAATACATGTGCATACATTTGTTGGACACTTTTGTTGTGGTAGTTTTGAGAACATATACAGCATGAATAGCCCACTATGGAAAAACTGAAAACACACTCCTTTATTCATTAAGATCCAACGTGGGAGTAGAAAGCGGAGGAGCCACTTAATTAAGGCAAAGAGCTACTTTCATCCTCTTTACTTGTATCGAGTCAGAATCTAATAAGAACAACACAGAAAACAACAGTCTCTGTAGTTACAAGACAACCAAGGGCATCCCTCGTTATTATCTCAGGACATGTTTGTCTAAAACTTTATAAGCTTCACAAAGATCTTTTTCAGAGATAAATAAATGATAGAGAGCAGGCCTTGAATTACTGTCACTGTTGATTACTCTTTCTCATTTAATCTATAAATTTGAAGGAGTGGTGAAAAATGCCCCTATACATTACCAGATTTCAAGGTGACGTCTTTAAATTGGATCTTTTGCCTAAATAATGGTCCAAAATCCAAAATGAGCTGAGTTGATAGGTTGATCCACTGATTAGTCAATCAATAAAAAATTAATTTACAACTTTTCCTTGCAACCAGTTTACTGCCATCTGTCAAGTACAACACTTACACTTTACCATGCTCTAGCTTTTTAAATGTGATTATTTACTGCTTTTCTATGTCTCTTTTGATATTGAGTAATAGGACTGTGTGATATGACAAAATACTTAATATGAACAAAAGTATTGGGCCACACCTCTTAATCACTGAATTCAGATGTTTCATTCAGTCCCATTGCCACAGGTGTACAAAATCTGGATGAATGGGCAAAAATTCCAACAGACACAATCCAAAATCTTGTAGAAAGCCTTCCCAGAAGAGTGGAAGCTGTTACAGCTGCAAAGGGGGACCAACTCCATATTAATGCATATGGATTTAGAATGGGATGTCATGTCGTCTGACTGATTTGTCTGATTTATTCAATCATAATAAAACTTTATTTAACTTTACTTTAGCAGTACTTTGTTTAACTTCATACTTTACTTTGTTTAATATTATAACAGTATTTTATTAAACTTTATTATAACATCAGTTTATGTAACATTATTTTTTTGCAGTAGCCACTTAATTTGTAACTGTTGTTCATTTAATAATTTTGTATTTTAGTAGTTTACAGTAGTTTAGAGGAAATTCAAGAAAATGAGATTTATTTTGTATCGCGATATACCTCGCGATATACCTATACTAATGATGTCGCAATGTTTTTTTTAAAGACATATCGCCCAGCCCTAGTGACTGACAGCAAATTTTTTTACCGATTGATGACATATTACAGACTAAGAAATTAATTGGGAATATCAAGTCATCAAATGAAAATAAGGGTTATTTGCAGCTCTATGTGAAACAGAGAAAAGTGGAAAATCCTTGCATTTATGAGGCTGGAACTTGTTACATGATTGGTGCTTTTTTGTTTGAAAAATGACTTAAAAGATCAATAATTTTTCAAAGTTGTCAGTTACTTTATGTTGATTGATTAATCAACTAATCAGCACTAATGGGCAGACTGGAAAAATTCTGTAAGGGGTACAAATCTCCTTTTATTTTGGATCTTTCTCCCCAACTCCACTTTTGACTGGATTTAGGCTGTTATTCTAAAAGGTGATGACTCAGTTTAGGGGAAATAAAACAAGCGCTCCTGCCCTTTATATTGGGACGATGGGTCACAGAGACAAAGAGGACCCCCCTGCATGCACGCAGGCACGCACGCATGCACGCGCGCACACACACACACACACACACACACACACACACACACACACACAAAGCCTGCCAGCCTGTAATCAGCAGGCTTTGTGTCCGCCTCCCGTCCTGTTCTCATGCAGAGATTCCCAACGGAGCCCCGGCAAGCTCATCCCCCACTTATTTGTCTGGCACTGTCAGACCTTTTTTTTTTTTATCCTCCCCCTTTCCGGTGAACTGGAATAGTCCACCCACACACACACACACACACACACACACACACACACACACACACACACACACACACACACACACACACACACACACACGTCACCAATGTCTCGCTTTCACTTAACTCACTCAACACAAAGTGTTGTGGAATTGGGTCGTGGTATGACTGCTGTTGGGTGGGACATGACGGTGAGGGGGGATGCTAATTGCAGATGAAAGAGGGGTTGTAACTCATCAGGGCTTGTGATTGGCTGATGAAGACGTCATGTTGTGTGCTGCAGAATGGGACACTACCTAGCTTAAACCTGGTTTTCATGTCAGCTATTACAAGAATATCTTATACTTCTAAAAAAAACTTGTTTCCAGTTTCTCCAATACTTCATGTCTTTCAGCCAGTTCATACAGTCAGAGTAAGAGATTTATTTTTGTCCCTTAAAAGCTCCAGTATGTTGTGCGTGCAAGTGGTTGTGTGAGAAGGGGATATTTGGCAGCCCATTTAAAGCTGACTAATCAGATTGCCCTTGGCTTGATCCTAGATATAGGTGTGTGTGTGTGTGTGTGTGTGTGTGTGTGTGTGTGTGTGTGTGTGTGTGACTGACTGACTGTGGGACAGCTGAATAGAATGGTGAAGGTAAAGTGGTCTAATTGGACAGATCAACATTATTTACAGAAGCTCAAAGGTGAGCTTTAGTTGTGTGTTTGAGCTGAGTTTGATCATGTGTTAAAGAATAAGCAACTTTCAGTTTCTCCCCCAGTCACTAATTGTAACAACAAATGCCAACAATAGCAAACATGTTTTCCAAAAAAAATCTAAAAAGTTGTTTTAGGAACATGTGGCTCGTAAGATAAGATAAGAAAGCTTACTTTATCCTGAGGGAAATTGTAAAGCAGTTGCAGTACAAGGTAGGAAAGAATGCAAACATATAAAGAGAGAGAAATAGAAGATATCAATAAAGGTGCAAGTATGAAATTATCAATAAGATATCCAAAGACTTTTTCCTTATAGAAACCAGTCATGTTAAAAAATGCACTCGCCCCACATTTTGTCTTACTTTGACTGCCAGCATTTTGTAAGATGATTGAAAAATTGACTGTGTTGATGTTTATCAACATTAGACACTGACAAATGGGAATCTACTCAAAGACAACACTGTGGCAAGGAGCAGATTTAAAGTCAAAATAGTTTAAAAAATGTAAGCAGTGAAGTGAGCTAACAGCACGTGAGAATATCAGGGTTTTCCACACGTTCATTTATTTGTGGCGGCATGCTACCATTACAACATCTGCTGCTGTGGGCGATATGGCAAAAATATCATATTTTTTTAAGGTAGGATCACGATCATGATTTTATCATGATTCTTTTTCATTTTGGATTTTAAGACTATTGTGCATGGTAGTAAACAGTACAATCAAGATAATTTCCCAATTTAAAAAATTGTGTATATAAATAGTGCTTCACCTGAGAAAAACTAGACTAGGTTAAAACGTAGTATATGTCTGCACCATGTACAGGGTTCCCAACCTTTTTCCCTCAGGGACTTTTATCATCACTGAAGACATATTTTAGGGATGCTTCATATAAAAATAAGATAAAGGTTGAAAATAAGGCAATGTGCCTGTGGCCCCAGGCTGCTAAATCACTACATCTGCCCCTGGTAATAATAATGAGAGCTCAGTGTTAGCGGCTGGACACAGAGCGATGTGCTCTAAATACTTCCATCCAAAGTCTGACTAAACCTGAAACTAACACAAAATAGTATTTAGAAGTCTAAAGAAGTCACTTTCCACCTCTTAATATTTGAATATCTGCTTGGATCTGGGGATGAACATCCCATGTAACCAGTGGAGACTGTGCCGGAGCTGACAGCATTCTGAGCATAGAACTACATCAGATAGAGTGTGTGTGCAGTGTAGCATGACACAACGATCTCTCTGTGAGAGCGGATCGTGGACACATTCTAATTCTTCACGATCTAATATCGTCATATTGCACACCCCTAGCTGCCATGTATAGATTTAACATTTTTGGAGCTAGACTGTTCATGAGGAGATGGAATCTAAACTCTCTTTCAGTGTTTTCATATACACATTTTATTTAGACTGCCTGACCAAAAACATTGATTTGTATCTCTTTATCTGTATTTAGTTTTTCTTCTCCTCCTGGAAGTATATTTATTGAAAAGTCATCCAGTCCTCTTTGTGCTTTAGATACTCACACTCTTGTCATATCATTGAGCTGGTGAAATTTAATTATTGCATAATTAGGGGGTTTCCTGGGCAAGTGTAGATTTTATGTTACCAGGGAAACTCAGTGATGCCTCAGACTTCCAGAAACATTGTGTGCTATTGACCTCAGACCCCCCCATCAGTGTGAGCTGGCTTTACTCAACACTAAGACACTCCCTGTGTGATTGGAGGAGGAGTAGAGAGACTTGAAGTGAATGAACAGAGGATGATGGAGGAGAGGGTGGAGAAATAGTTGCATAAATTAAAGACCGGCTTTTTTTGTCAGACAAAAGTCTGCTGCTCATTGTGTGTGCAGTGCTGTGCTTACATTTATGACTGCAGATTTACACCTGCAAATGCGTTTTTAAGGTGCATTGTGTTATTTGTCATGCTGAGCTGTGTGAATAATGATGCACAGTGACACAGCATACCTTGATGCAATGTAATACAGCCCTGTGCCAAAGTTTTTTTGTTTTTTTTTGTGCATGGGAATGTTAAGAAAAAGGCCCATTACATAAATGTCAAAGTTTGTTTTTTGTAAATTTGAGATCTTGGGAATTTTTTCATTCTCAATTGAGGGCTCAGTAATGTGAGCAACAGGTGTCATAGAAGAAGAGAGAAGAAGGGAAATGCATATCAGAATCAAAAATCAGGTTTATTGCTAAGTAGGTTTACACGGTGTTTGGTGCATAACAATTTGCAGAAAAGGTCAACATGAAAATAATAAAAATCAACTACTGCAACATTTAAGAAACATAGATCATAACTTCACAATACAATCTGAAAGCAACATTTTAAAAATATGTAGAATATCTGTACATAAAATGAATGAGCTGCTGTGCAGTTTTTTATTTATTTATTTATTTATTTTTTTAGCCCGACCTGACCCGAACCCGCGCTGTAATTTCCCTAAGCTTAAATCAGGTCAGGTGCATGCTTATTTCCTGATTTTCTATTTAAATTAATGAACACTGAGTTCTTACTTTTATTGCATGTGGCATTCAGCTGTGCTCAGAGCCTTTGCTGCTGGTGCTTTGAATTACCAAACGATACAGTCCAATAGTGTTTCAAGCGCACTCTGGCACTCATAGGGCCTCATTCACTAAAAATATGCATAGAAATGTTCTTAGTCTGCACATAAAATAAGTGAGTCTGCAAAATTACAGTGGGATTCATAACACGTGTGTACCAGCTGATTTTGTTCTTACCTCTGTGCACATGTTGGTGAATCAGAATCATCCTAAACTGGCAGGCTCGTGCCCGCTGTCTGCAATTAGCATACTGCCTCGCCCCAATTTCTCTATACAAGGAAATCTGTTTACCCAGAGTTGTATCATGGAGCAAGCGGTGAAGTTGTGTCTGCGCACACATTAAGGCCACACACACCAGTGTCAGACCATCAGTGAGTTTCTGTAAATGTAATGGCCGTCAGAAACAGCTCATCAGCTGTTTGTCACTCCCAAACACGTTGAAACATGTCAGTCTCTGATGCGCCCTTTGCTGAACTTTCATTGCACTAATATTGGTGGGAGTGGCCATCATTACAGCCAGATTCAAGTCCCATATACTTCACTGTAAACTAGACTAGGCTGTTTTTATTTTAGGAATATTTTCATTATGACAATAATTGATGAGGGTGAAAGGCAGAGGATGAAATAAGTGCCTTTATTGGTAAATTAGTAAATTGGTTTTAGATGTTGTTGTCTATTAAAGCCTTTGTTTAATGAATGTGGTTTGTTGTTCTGCATTCAGTTAAAAGGTGTTTGTCTACATTTTCTAAGACAGCCAGACGGTCATCATTTGTGCGTACGCATGGTCTGAGGCAGTTCTAAACTTATGTGCAAAATATGAACAAATTCAGGTAAGAAAATATTGATGAATCACAGATTTGATCAAGGTCTTTTTTAATTTCCAAATATGTCAACAAACAAAACACAAAAAACACAACATTTGAATAATACCTAACAAACATTGAGAAATAACTAAATACCACAATTAATAATAATAATATTAATTATAATAATAATATATAATAATCACTCAGTGAAACTGGTAGCTGAATCACAGATTTGTGCGTAAAACTTGAGTACGCATGTTTTAAGCACAGATTTGTGTACGCACTGTTTGTGAATGAGGCCCAAAGCGACTATTTAGGAGCACACCCCTTGTCACAAATGATTGTCACTATGCTGAGAAAACTTCAGTTGATCTATCTACCTATGCAAGTTTTGCTGTGAAAGTATTTTAAAAAAATCAATTCACATTTTTAAGCACAAATTCGACTCATTAACGAAATCTTACAAGCCACTGTTTGTCTAGACATGCCGCAGCTGACAGGCAGCTGTGATGCGCCTGACATGCGCTGCTCATGCAAGCAGTGAAGATGTTCTAACCTGGTAACATGGATGCCGCTGCTAAATGCTTTGTGTTGAGGTGATATTTCAGGCTTGGAGTACTGAAGTGGTACGAAAACTCATGTAACAGAGCCACTGTGGTCTTCAGTGACGCACCGGGTCAAAGTGCACCATAGAATTTTTTATTTTTTTAATCTATCTATCTATATATCTATCTATCTATCTGTATATATGTATATATGAATTGATTTTAATGTATTATTATTGTTCTTCTCAATAAATCGATTAATAATAAGTCTATGGTCACAGATTCCCAAGGCACAAGTTTTGACATCCTCAAATGTTGTTTTGACTGACCAACATACCAAAACCCAGAGATATTTAATTTCTAATGATAGAGAAGAAAGCAGCAAACCTTCAGGTTCTGCTAAGAGCTGTTAAACAAAATGGCCTAATTTAAGGATATTTGATTCATGGAATGTGTGTAGTTTGGGAGGACACGTCTCTTGCTTAATAGCGAGGACTAAGATTTGCATGTTGTCTTGGAGTGAACTCATGATAACTCCTTTCTTCCTCCCTGATATCCAGAATGGAAGACTGTCTTAATTGTTGATAATCTGATGTGTGTGTTAATTTCTGCAGGGCGACGACCAACAACAAGGTGAAGGAGACGGTGGCTCTGGAGCTCAGCTTCGTCAACTCCAACCTGCAGCTGCTTAAAGAGGAGCTGGAGGAGCTCAACAGCAACATGGAGGTCTACCAAACAGACAGGTAGGCAGCTCACACACACACACACACACACACACACACACACACACACACACTCACACTCAGAGCCATGGCCCATTTATTATTTGCTCCATGAATTCCAGTTCACTCTCATTAGTGTAATGAGAATTATAATTGGAGAAAACAAGCATCCATTACATTTTTGTGTTGGCACTGCACTGTGTGTGTCTGCTCCTGTACTTCTGTATTTGTGGGGACCAATTAATGTTGTAGACCTGGAAAAGTAGGGCAATTTAATAAGCAAGGACATTTTCTGTGTTCTTCTAAGGGCCAGGATTTTGTTTCGGTTAGGATTAGGTATCAGTCAATTTTATGGGAGAGGGAATTGCGTCAGTGAGGGTCCTCATAAGTGTAGAAGCACAGATGTGTGTGTGTGTGTGCAGTCCTTCACAGCCAGGAGATTTTTCCCTCTGCAGCCCGGGGTCATGGAAAGGATAAATCCCCTGATTAGAGTGTCATTAATGGCCCTGTGGCGTGTGTGCGTGTTGTGGTTCATTGTGAATGGTAGGGGGGGACTGTGGTGGGTGTCAGGGGCGTAAGGGTTAATACGCGGCTTTAGCTCTGCTTATTAGCAGGATGAAGCACTGAGCTAGGTTTGAAGACTAGCAGATGGCAATGCTGACTTGACTGTGAGTGTAACCTGCTGCACTGTGTGATTGCATGTTGGTGTTTACATGGGGGTATTTACATGTGGGTGGTTATATATAACGTGTGAAAGTATACACACACACACATGCTGTGTTCATGTCTTTTCACAGTGAGGCTATCAACGTTCCCATGATCCCACTTGGATTAAAAGAAACCAAAGAGGTGGACTTCACAGTTTCCATCCAGGTACAGACAACATCTCATACTCATATTATATAAAACATATAAATGATGAAACCTAGAAGTCTGAGTGACACAGTGAATATTGTATTTAAAATGTTAAAACAAGGTTAGAGGAGGAACAGTATTATCCTTTTTTTTTTTTTATTTTTTTGCAAGCATTGTTTCAGCTTTGACAGTTAGAACAACTAATGTCAAATTAATTAATTGAATTAATTATGACAAATACAGAATTAGCCCCACTTCCAAAATAATTACATTAGCATATAGTCACTAAGGACGCGCTTAATGGCGTCCTCCCTGCCATGCAGCCCACGCCTGCCCCAGGCCCAGCCTGTGCCTGCACAGTGGTGTCAGGAGAAAGAAAGAAAGGCTCTAAGTTGGCAACACTGATTTAAACTAGTGTGAAAAATGTTTGTCCTATATGTTTGTTGAAAAGCAGTGTCAAGTTGAATAATGCAATAAGTTGAAATATGAGAGAATAGCTCATTTAATTCAATTTTATTTTTAAATCCCACCCTCACAGTGACTAAGCAAAAACTACAGTACAGTATATGACAAAATTATAAATAGGAAAGAGAGAGTGAGAGAGGGCTAGAGGTGCACAGAAACAATAATAGTAATAATAACATTACATATAATAATAGTAATAGACATAAAAATTACTAAAAATAATTTATAATAGCATGTTATATTACATGCAAATATTGTAGTTCATATATATGACAATAACAATCATATGTGTATAATAATAGTGTAGATATGTCGTCATGTAACTGTCTGTGTCCCCTCACAGGACTTCATCTGTGAGCACTATGGAGAGGACAGCTCACTCTATGGCAAGGAGATCAAAGAGCTTATGGAGCTCAGACAGGTTAATAAATACACTTATACAACTTCATACAAAACAAATCTTGATGTAGTTTAATATTGAATCTGTTTTTTATTAAGGGGGTTGTTGAAAGCCAGTCTGGACCTTTTGTCAAAGATAGGAAAACTGGGGAAAGAATAATAAATGGTCTGACTTATTCATGTCATAAACTTGCAGTCTCTGTGAAGTCTTGTCTGACATTAGATGTATATTTATGTGCGTTGTTGTTTGGGCCAGGCCATGCGTACACCCAGCCGTAACCAGGCGGGTCTGGAGCTGCTGATGGAGTATTACAACCAGCTGTACTACCTGGATCAGCGCTTCTTTCCTCTTCACAGGAACCTGGGTGTGCACTTCCACTGGTAGGACAGGAGCACATTCCTCTATCTAAATATCTATCTATCTATCTATCTATCTATCTATCTATCTATCTATCTATCTATCTATCTATCTATCTGTCTGTCACTCTGTCAGTCAGATAGAAACTGATGCCTTTACAATATAGGGGTCAACAGATAATCAGCTTGGCTGATTATTGGGCCGATATTTGGCATTTTGCAGATTATCTGTATCAGCATTTTATTTTAATGATCACTGATTAAATTAATTAAAACGTGCAAAGAAAGTGTCAGCATGGGAGGAACTTTTACTTTATAAAATCTCAGCCAGTTATTTTTATTTATTCTTTTTTTTTTTTTAATTTTGACTTTATTAAAAAAATACTCTATATGATGTTGAAAGTTTCAGTTTTCGTAAAGGCATTTAAACAAATTTTTGTGTTGGAGTTTGTTATCTTCCAAATTCCAAATATTGAAAGACAGATTTCTATTTTTATTGTAAATGCATATTGGTTCCAAATATCGGTGATCGGTCTTATTAATTACTAATCATTAGTATCAGTATCAGCCCTAAAAAAAACATTTTCGGTCGACCCCTAATATTTATGGCTACTTTTGCAAAGCTTTTTTGTTCATCTTCTCTCATCAGAATGTTGCACTTGCTTTTGGACCAGTCCGTAAATTTTGTGTCAGTTGAACACGAATGTCTTAAAGTACTGATGCTGCTTCCCAGACTGCAATGTGCCATGACATCATTGCCTGTTCTCTGTAATTTTTGTGACATGCTATCATATGCCATACTATACTTTGACTTTTAAATGCGATACTACACTAAGCATCCTTCATGCATTCATACATTTAACAGTATGACATTGTGGCATTTTTATGACTTTTTTGAATGATATATAGTAATTTTTATATGCATACTATACTATGATATTGTATTTCATATCAGATGTAAGAGATTGCAGAGATGATCGATACTATGCACCTTTCCAATTACTGTATATATGGACTGATTGAGAGGACAATTATGACACACAAACATAATGCATAAAGTAATTTTATTCCTCCTTTTCTGTCCCTCAGGTACGACTCTCTGACAGGCGTCCCGTCATGTCAGCGCACGCTGGCCTTTGAGAAAGGAAGTGTGCTGTTCAACATCGGTGCACTGTACACACAGATTGGAGCACGGCAGGACCGCTCTGCAACAGCTGGCATAGACCTAGCTATAGATGCCTTTCAGAGAGCTGCAGGTAAAGAAACCGCACATACTTGTAACCATATTCCCTTGTTGGGACTCCACAATTGGATCAGGATGTCATAAAAGAACATTGTTGTGCACAAAAACAGCTAAATAAATGATAAATCAATAAATTGATTGATTAACAATAATAAAATTATTTAGTTTTCCATATTTGTTTCTTAATTTTCATTTTTGTTGTGTTTTTCCGCTTTTAGGTGCATTTAATTACCTTAAAGAGAATTTCTCCAATGCACCTAGTCTGGATATGAGTGGTCCGTCGCTCTGCATGCTGGTACGTCTGATGGTTGCCCAGGTGCAGGAGTGTGTGTTTGAGCGTGTCACACTCACCACACAAGACACACACTTTACTTCTCAACTCCGCCTGGCACAAGAGGCTGCAAGGGTGAGTTAACATGTCTCTGGTTGTGCTGTGTCATTACTGTTGATATCTTTTAATTCTCACTCTGTATGTGTGTGTTTCTTGTAGGTGTCAGACGTTTACTTGTTAGTGCAGCAGACCATGACGCAGCCTCTGATGAAGGACTACGTGCCATTTTCATGGGCGTCCATGGTTCAGGTCAAATCTGAACACTTCCGCGCCCTCTCACACTACTACGCTGCTGTTGCACTCTGCGATCACACATGTAAGTTGCACCAAAGCACACTTTAATTTGAATTAAATTTCAGTTAATTTCAGATAGAAGAGTGCAATAAAGTAAGAGATAAATTGTCATAGTCAAGTCATAGTATGGTATGTTGTAAAATGTCATACTATAGTAAATTGTCTAAACTTGAATGAAAAAGTCATGTTATGGTATGTTGTCAAAAATAGTTTAACATATTCCTTTCTAAGACCGCAGTCACGCTTTAAGATTATTAAGACCTTTCATGAGAGAGAAATTTAAAAACTACGTAGTATAGTATGTCCTCCGAAATAGCAAAAAAAGTCATAGTATTGTTTGTCATTCAAATTAGCATGAAAGTATCATATTATAGTGTGCCCTCAAGAATAGCATAAAAAGTCATTGTAATACGTCATAGCATAGAATGTTGCAAAAACGGCCGAAAACACCATAATATAGCTTGTCGAAAGAAAAGACTTGAAATGCCACACGATAGTATGGAGAAAATTGTCAAAATATGACAGTCCAAACAACACCTGAAAACCACATGAAATAGTGTGCAGAGACAGGTCATAGCATAGAATGTTGTAAAAATGGCCAAAACCACCATTTTTTCCTCCTAACAACAGCTGAAAACCGCCTAAAATAGCGTGCCGAGACACACAATAGCATAGAATGTTGCAAAAACACCATGATATAGCATGTCAAAAAAAGGATTCAAAATGCCATGCTATAGTATGGCGAAAAATGTCAAAAAATGACACCTCCCAAACACACCTGAAAACCGCCTAACATAGCATGCCGGGACATATAATATAGCATATCAAAAAAACAAATGAAAAGTGCCATACTAAAGTATGGCAAAAAATGGCAAAGAACAACATGTCCTAAAAACAGATGAAAACAGCTGAAAACCAGCTAAAATAGTGTGCGGACACACACCATATTATAGTTGTTGCAAAAACTCATTAATATAGCATGTTGAAAAAATGAACGAAAATGCCGTACTACAGTATGGCAAAAAATGTCAAAATTTAATACGTCCCAAATACGGCTGAAAAAAGCTGAAAAAAAGCCTAAAATCGAGACACGTCATAGCATTGAATGTTGTAAAAACGACCAAAAACACCATAATATAGCGTGTCGAAAAAATTACAGAACATGCCATATTATAGTATAATGAAAAATGTCATAATATATTTTGGCCTTTTTGGCCATTTTTGTCAAGACACTTCAAAGCATAGAATGTTGCAAAAATGGCCAAGCACACCATACTATATAGTATGGCGAAAAAATTTCAAAATATGACATGTCCCAAAAACAGCTGAAAACCGCCTAAAATAGCGTGCCGAGACACACCATAACGTAGAATGTTGCAAAAATGGACAAAAACACCAAAATATGGCATGTTGAAGAAACGGTCAAAAATGCCATACTTCAGTATGGCCAAAAATATCAAAATAAGACACGTCCCAAAAGCAGCTGGAAACCGCCTAAAATAATGTGCTGAGACAAGTCATAGCATAAGATGTTGCAAAAATGGCCAAAAACACCATAATATAGCATGTCAAAAAAACTGAAAATGCCATACTATAGCATGATGAAAAATGTCAAAATATGACACCTCCCAAAAACAGCTGAAATCAGCTAAAAACGGCCCCAAATAGCGTGCCAAGACTCAATATAGCACAGAATGTTGCAAAAACACCATGATATAGCATGTTGAAAAGACGATCGAAAATGCCATGCTCTAGTATGGCGAAAAATGTCAAAAAATGACACCTCCCAAAAACAGCTGAAAACCGCCTAACATAGCATGCCGGGACATACCATAGCATAGAATGTTGCAAAAATGGCTCAGAACACCATAATATAGCATATCAAAAAAACAAACCAAAAATGTCATACTACAGTATGGCCAAAGATGGCAAAGAACGACATATCTCAAAAACAGATGAAAACAGCTGAAAACTGGCTAAAAAAGCATACGGAGACACACCATAGTATAGAATTTTGCAAAAACACCATAATATAGCATGTTAATAAAACAACCAAAAAGGCCATACTTTAGTATGGCCAAAAATGTCAAAATATGATACATCCCAAAAACAGCTGAAAACTGCCTAAAATAGCATGCAGAGATAGGTCATAGCATAGAGTGTTGCAAAAACGGCCAAAAACACCATAATATAGCATGTCTAAGAAACGACAGAAAATGCCATACTATAGTATGCCGAAAAATGTTAAAATATGACGTGTCTCAAAAACAGCTGAAACTGCTTAAAATAGCGTGCAGAGACACACCATAGGACAGAATGTTGCAAAAATGGACAAAAAAACACCATAATATAGCATGTTGAAGAAATGTTAAAAAATGCCATACTTTAGTATGGCCAAAAATGTCAAAATATGACGTGTCTCAAAAACAGCTGAAAACCGCCTAAAATAGCATGCCGAGACAGGTCATAATATAGAATATTGTAAAACTGGGCAAAAACACCATTATATAGCATGTCGAAAAGAAAGACTGAAAATGCCATACTATAGTATGACGAAAAATGTCAATATATGACGTCCAAAAAACAGCTGAAACTGCTTAAAGTAGCGTGCAGAGACTCACCATAGACCAGAATGTTGCATAAACGTCTCAGAACACCATAATATAGCATATCAAAAAAACACACCAAAAATGCCATACTACAGTATGGCCAAAAATGTCAAAATATGACACGTCCCAAAAAACGCTGAAAACAGCTGAAAACCGCCTAAAATAGTGTGCAGAGACATGTTATAGCATAGAATGTAGCAAAAACGGCCAAAAACACCTCAATATAGCATGTCAAAAAAACAATCGAAAATGTCATACTATGGTATGACGAAAAATGTCAAAATATGACATGTCCCAAAAACAGCTGAAACCACATAAAATAGCATGCCAGGACACGCCATAGCATAGAATGTTGAAAACTGTCCAAAAACAACATAATATAGCATGTCTAAAAAACAACCGAGAACGCCATACATTCGCATGCCGAATAATGTCCAAATATGACATGTCCAAAAAACAGCTGAAAACCGCATAAAATAGCATGTCGAGGCACGTCATAGTATAGGATGTCGAAAAAACATCCAGAAATGCCAGAAATGTCGTCTAAAATGGCATGAAAAGGCTTAAAAATGTCATAGTGTAGTATGTCGTCCAAAAAAGTCATAGTACAAAATAGCAATAAAATAGCAATAAAAATCATAGAATGTAGTCGAAACTGCATAAAGAATTCATAGTATAGAATGTAATCCAAAATAGTACCAAAACACCATAGTAAAGTATGTCGTCTAAAATAGCTCAAATTCATCTGAAAAAGGATTTAAAAAAATCATAGTGTAGTATATTTCTAGAATAGCAAAAAAAAATAATGTAGGAAGTCATTCAAAATAGTATAAAAAAGTTGTAGTTCAGTATGACCTCCAAAACAGCAAAGTCATAGTATATTAAGTCATGTAAAATAGGATGAAGTCATGGTATAGTAGTAAATGTTAACCTGGAATATCTTGTTCTTCAGTATCTGCTGAGGAGGGCGAGGGTGATGAAGAAGCAGAGACGGCTTTCCTCCAGTTCTATGTCAACGTTCCTGCAGGGCCTACACTCAGCCAGGTTTTGCAAGATCCTGAAAAAAGAAGAAAGCTTGGTGAGTGCATGGAACATGTTTATATTTCGTCTAGATATACAGTTCAGCAGCGTCAAGTCAGTGTGTGAGAGGGACAGAGACGCAGAGACAGCTGTGGTTGTGGGACACAGGGTTAGCGAGATGCATCGGCTACGACAAAGTTTGCAGTAGCGGAGGCCTTCTGTCATCATAAAGAAAAGACAGCAGGTAGTTGCCGTGAGCAGCAATGACATTTCTATAAAGGTCAACCGCAGTAATGTTTAAAGTACTTTCAGTAATTTCAAACAGTTTTTTGAGATTCGGTTCATTTCATCTGCCACATGTGCCACTCTGAGTTAAAGTCATATTCACACACATCATGTCTGTACACATTTCTTCAGGGAAAGCTCACCTGCGGCGTGCAGTTATCAGACACGAGGAGGCCATGCGGGT
The DNA here is from genome assembly GCF_008729295.1 of Plectropomus leopardus. Taxonomy (NCBI): domain Eukaryota; kingdom Metazoa; phylum Chordata; class Actinopteri; order Perciformes; family Serranidae; genus Plectropomus; species Plectropomus leopardus. The sequence goes on from NC_056465.1 coordinate 5,617,789, forward strand.
CCACAGTCTGTGTAAGATACTGAGGAAGATGGACATCCTGCAGGACGTGCTGTCTCTCACACACAAACGCTCTCTGGACAAGTACTCTGAGCTGGACAGAGAGGACGACTTTGATGAAACCGCAGAAGCTCCAGAGATACAGTGTAAGTGTTTTATGTCATATCAATAAAAATAATTGTATGGTTTAATAACAGTGAGTGACTGTTGTTTGTTCTGTTGACAGCTCAAACTCACCAGAAACCAGAAATCATTCCAACCAACTTCGCTACAGTCCAAGTCACTGATATCTTCCAAAGACTAGTAAGACATATTCAATATACCCACAGTCTGTTATTTAGTGAAATACAGATTTGCGTGGGACTGGTATTACCTGAGGACCATGGTCATGTGTTACAGTTGCGTGGTTGTCTGCGATCTTAATACTGTGTAAATCTGCCATGTCTCTAATTTTTCAGGTAAAAATGAAACCACATCTTTTGCCAAACAGACACGGTGTGATAATATAAATCCATGCCAATCAGCATCTCCATCATTTGGGGTCACATGTAGGTTTTGTGTTTTTCTGTGCATATTTTTCTGCCTCTTCACTAGTTGACATTTACAGAGGCTACCTTGGTAGTCATTAAGTTTTGACAGCATTTTGGGTTCGGGGGCTCATATGGATGCAGCAGGGACACCTGTTCCCAGAAAATGCAAGCTCAAATTAATCAAAACAGCGAAATCTTGAATGATCATTAGACGGATATCATGTTGCAATGTGTGGCAGAATCAGTTTGTTTAACACACATTAAAAAAGATTTCGCTCTTCTGGTGTATTTGAGCTTTCTCTCTCTGTGAATGGGTCTGTGGGTCTCTCATAGTGGGTCTCTATGTTGTGCGGTGAGATGAGCCCCCTAAATTTGCATCCAGAGTGCTGTAAAAACATTAATTTATAATTTTCACTGCAGCCTTTATATTTATTGACTGGATTAAAGGCAGAATATGGACGAAAAAAAAAACCAACAACCCCAAATCACCAGCAAATCACAAAGATGCCAATCGGCACGGGACTAAGTCACCCATGACTTGTGTTGGCCGAAATATTGTTGGTGATTTTCCCTGGAATTTTTACTTTACAAGTTACGGCCATGATTGACTCACACAGGATTAAATCACAGACGTTGTCCAAATTTTTACAGATGACCGGAGGTACCCACGTAAGATAAGTCCCGTGCAATTAGGGCTTAATCTAATGAAAAAACTGCATCACCTCCTGGTACCTGAGTTGAAGATGACTCTTTCCCTGTGCTGCAGGGGCCTCTGTCTGTGTTTTGTGCTCGGGCTCGCTGGGGTCCAGTTCGTCTGATCTGCCTGCAGAGGGGAGAGGGGGGACTGGGCCTCACGCTCAGAGGAGACTCCCCCGTCCTGGTGGCAGGAGTGGTGCCTGGAGGCTGTGCAGCGGTAAGACAAACTCCACTGCCCTTTGTGAGCTTCAGTTACAGCACAGCTGCTCATGTCCTCCACATCCTGTACAGCAGGCATGTCAAACTGGTCCACAGGGGGGCCGGTGTGGCTGCAGGTTTTTGTGCCAACCAACCAAGAGCACACAGTTTGACCAATCAACTGTCTGAAGACGGAGATCAGTTGATTAAATGAGTCAAGTCTGGTGTGCTGCTACTTGGTTGGAAACAAAACCTGCAGCCACACCGGCCCCCCTGTGGACCAGTTTGACATGCCTGCTGTACAGCTTGTTTTAGTTGTCTCTCTATTATTTTCTCTTTGTATTGCTTAAGAAGTGTCTCAGCTTTATTTGTTGCAGAAGAACTTTTTCTGTAAACAACAGTGGAAAGTATTTTGTGCCAGCAGGAAACTCAGTAATCTTTGGTTCATGCAGACATAAAATCCATCTGAAAATCTGTTTAAGGAGAATTAGATTAAATCTGCTTCTGGGTATTTTTCTGTAAAATCTGGATGCAATGAGCCTAAATGTTGAATCGACTTTATAACCATCATCACCATCATAACAATTTCATTCACTAATTTATATTAAAGCTAAAATAATTCACTTTTGACCACGAGAGGGCATACAGGAGACCGAAAAACAAATGTATAAAGAAACTCGTGAGCTTTTTAAAAGTGCACCCTGAGTGAAGGGAGGAACATTCTAGCTGGAGTTTCAGACAACAAAGCAGCAGTTTGACATGTCGTTGTTGACCTGCATGTGTTGATGACTGTTGGTTGCAGAGTTTGCATTTGAAAATGTACAGTTCTAAACACCTGTAGAACATAAAAAACACCTTACTATGTTATCATAAAAAAATGACACGAGTTTTCACTCATTTTCTATAGGGCTGTGTGATATTACAAAACAATGATATTACATTATACTATATTGTTTATTTAGTTTATGTCAACTGATAATGCTTTGCGTCCATCTGCGTGGCCGAGGGGGCGTCTACAAAATTCATGGCAACAAAACAAATACTATGAATATATGAACTGAAGAGCGGTTAGTTTGTTTCCTGCTCACAGAGAATAAATCATCATGTTTAACCATGCTGTGGTAACACTAACTTAATGAATGGTAGTGTGAGCAGGTGAGGCTTTGGGTTTTGATGGCGATTACTTGGAAATACAGTTTAAATTTCTGCTAACACGAATATCCAAATGTTGAGTGGAAGCTTCAAGTACTTCAAGTGAAAACATCAACACTTCTGGCCTGAGATGAGCCTGGTCCTTCAAAATAAAAGCACCATGGGTTATGTTTTGATTTATGTAATTATAACAATACTTTTTTTAACTTTACCATAACTGTGCTAAATTTAACTACTACTAACATTGTAACATTATTTTAATAAACTATTATACCAGTAGTTGATGTAACTTTATTTTATGGCAGTAGCTACTAACTTACTACTAACTTCATTTAATAATTTTGTATTTTAGTGGATTACAGTATCTTAGAGGAGATTTCAAAATAAATAATACTGTATATTGCCATATGGCCTAAAAATATCCTGTTATATTAAAGCCGTATCACCCAGCCCTACTTTCCTGTTGTGTGTGTGCTGCGCAGGAGGCGGGACTAAGAGAAGGAGACTACATAGTAGCAGTGGACGGACAGGACTGTAAATGGGCCAAACATAGCGAGGTGGTCCACATGTTAAAGAGCTGCAGTGACAGAGGAGTGGAGCTCAGTGTGGTCACGTTACACTCGCATGATACACAGGTAAGTGTGTGTGTGATGTAAGTGGTGCTGTTTATCAATGTGTGTGCAATGACCAAGACACATTACCTGTGTGTTAGCAGGTGGAAAGGAGGGCCATCATGTTGTCCCATGGCAGCGATAAGGAAAACACTAGGCAGCGTCTGCTGGGTGGAGCTAAGGGCCAGAGCTCCGCCTCCTTGTTGAACTGGAACAGGAAGAAGAAGAGGGAAGGAGGCGGGGTCACTAAGAGACTGGGAAGCACTTTCAGTTTGTCGTTCGGAAGCATCAGAGACACTGAGGCCATGTACTGAGACACGACTGCAGAGGAACCACTCAGGGAACCACGGCAGTGGAGCACAAGCGAGCATGAGGAGCACACTCAGAATGCTGCACCAGCAAACACCAGCACGAGCTGCTGCTGCACAGAGCTCGGACAAAAAGAAAAACACAAGAAAAAACTGTTCCTGGCTTCTATCTTGCTACAGCACAGTCCATCTGGCAACTGTGTTTGCTAATCATATGTGGAGCACACACAGCAGTTTTTACTTTCCACGTCCTTGAGACAATGAAAGGAAAAGTTTAGATGCAGGATGCTATCAAATCATTTTGAGACTTGCTCCTGCTTTGTTCTGTGCTAAAAAAATACAGTGACGACAAAACGTGTGATGCACATGTGATTTTATCTATCACCAGCTGGACTTCACTGTGAGACAGAAAGACACAGACAGAATTATTTTGATTACTAAACTTCATTCCAATGTTTTTAACAGACTGTCTGTGAAAAACCATTCCAAACAACTGGTCAATCAGTAAAGCTTCACTTGTTAAATTTATAAATACAATCTAAAAAAATAATATTTGCTGAAACTGTTACTACACAGCACTAAATGAGACAAAAAAGCCCCAACATTTTTCTGCCTTGTAGCACTTCTAATGGTCTCACTGCAGGGAACAAAAACGACCAATCAGAGCTGAAGAGTCTCTAAAGGGCCATTTACACAGCAATGTTGCTGCAAAGATTTAAGATTTGTTGCAGTTTGGCTTTTTGTTCACATGACAACAGCTTTTTGGGGGCCTGAAAACACCACCCTTTCTGTCGCCGTTTAAACTGGCGATGTGTGGATCCTGTGAGAATGATGATGTCACGGCCGCACTTTGTGCATGGTCTTCTTCTATGGTGTGTCATTACAAAGTTACACTGCCGACTACTGGCCTGATATGCATACTGCAGCATTTTCGGTTGTTTTTGCAGATGTGTGTACACAAGAATTGTTCTTACAATGTTAACATATGACATATTTTTAATGTAAAGGAAATTGTTTTCACTAGGGTAGTTCTTGTCTAAACGTGGCCTAAAGCAGGTGTCAATCAAAATGTTATCAGAAACATATTGTAGTGAACTGTTTCGCTGTAAAGTGAGAAAGTTTGTGACCTGGCCGCCATGTTGGAAACAGTCGACTGCAGTATAGGCAATGCAGTAACAGATTTTGATTCATTTTTGATCAGCGCAGCCTAGTTTGACAGTCTGACTGCAGTTGACCACATGATTGACTGCTGCGTTAGAGTCTCGTGGGCTCTGACTGGTTGGTGCTGATTGCCTGCGGTCTGATTCTAACGAATGCCATTAGAGGCAGCAGCAGGAGGAGGAAATGGATATTATTTTTTCACAGACTCTCATGCGCCTCTTTCAAATATGAGGCTGGATAAACGACAAGACGCGCCTCTTTCAAATATGTTTCAAACAGTTTCAGCAAATATAAAACAAAGTTATCAGCTGTAGCTTGAAAAAACAAACGCAGCTTTTAAGTCTTAGTGATACTCACGGTTTGTGAATGTTGAGGTCTGATGGGGCTGACTCAGATTCAGACAAGCAGTCTGAACAGCATCTGAGGAGATAAGTCATCTGGAATTAGCTTTGTCAAAATAAGTTTAACTTGAGTGGTCACATGACTCAAACAAGCATCTATTCTCTGTAACAGCACACCCCAAAAACATTAAATATACTGCTGTTTTATTTCCTAATGTTGATTATATAGAAAAGCTGACATTTGTGTCAGTTCGGCTCCCTGTATCAGCACGTCTCGGCTAACGATCCTGGACCGCCTCTGTCTGTATGTGTCCAGTGTGTTCTTTAGATGACTCAGCGCTATGCGACACAGCTGTAGTGAAAATTAAAGAAACTTCAGTTACTTCTTAACTTCACATAAAGCACATTTTTTGTAACATTATTAGAGAATTGAGAGGGCAAATCAGCACCATACTTCCTGTGTCTTACATTATCCTTAAGTGGTCTGTGAGCTTCCAGAACACTAACGGTCAGCTGTTCAACCACTGAAGTGCTCCAGATTTGGATCAGTTCATCCACTGATACTTTACTAATAGCTATGATGTTGATATTCTTGGAGAAATATTTTTGTGTTTAGTTTTGTCATTTTTAGATGATTAAAAGCACTTCAGAGGTTTTGATCCAATGTTTTGTAGTTTTGGTATTTTTATTGCACTGTGAATATTGAAGAGGATAAATCTCTTTTTAATAATGTAGTTCTCACTTGATGTTTTAATAATTAACATGGAAACACACACAGACACGTGTGTGTTTGAAATGTTGTGTCAGACAGTGTTAGGAACAGTAGAGAAGGATGTTAGTGGGAAAAAATGTTTCTTTTAATTAACATTGTTTGAACTTTTTGTAAGATTTTGATATAATTAGAAATTTAAGAATTGTAGCATATTTCTGTTTGATCCTGCTCAAAGGTGAGGCTTTGTTTTGTTTTGCCATGGCCTGTGTGTCTTTGTTTTCTCTGTGTAAAATGTGCCATGGTGGTCCGTAGTGATGAGTACAGAAAGCCAGAGAGGACAAACAACGATTTCTCCTCTTCTTCAAACATGATCACAACATAACTGCCCTGTAATGTGTTTCTTGTTTTATATCATTTAGCGATTACAAAAAATAACAATTGAAGCCAACACTGCAAAAAGTCTTTTTTTTTCATAATCATGAAATTAATTTCAGATTTCAAGAAAACAAGTTAGTCATGCTGTGATCACAAAGTAACGTCCTGTTGTTGAAGAAAAACTTCAATCTTTCCTCTTCAGCTTTCTGCACTCTGTTTGTGTGAATGAGTAAATATTTGTCAAAACTGTTTTGAAAAAGATTTTTTTTTTTCTTTTTGTTTGTCTTTGACTCAGTATCTGACCATCCCTTATTGACTGCATTTGGGGATTTGCACAGTATTTTTTCATGTATAAATACAATTGAAAAAAATAATGAAATAATAATACACTATCAGCCGCATCTGTTTGAATGTCCCTGTTCACTCTGCTCTCTCACCAAGAATTACGTCAGAATTGTAGCGCAGTTATAGTATGAACAGTGAATGCAACAGCAGACTAGCAAACATGTCTGTTATGCAGGTAAATAGGAAATTTACCGAGAATAGAAATAGGATTTGTCTGATTTTGTGGAGAATCTAACTGAGATAAGGCATGAACAATAACTGGGCCATCTTCTCACTGATGCTCTTATTTGCTTATGTAGGCCATACAAAGGCATCAGTGTTAGACTGAGACTGTTTATTTACAAAGTTAAAAAAGCTGTAGCTGCTTTAATTAGATTATTACAGATTACTGTGTTTGCACATGACAAACATTTTTATCTTTAGGTTTTCATCAGAGCGGTCCTGTTCTGATATACTGTGAGAATTAAAATGACTCATTGCTTTTAGAGTCAGCACCACATGAGCGGGAGTTCCCACATTAATGTGGTGTCTAACAGGGAGCTGTTTGGTCCTTTTGTGAAATCACTGCCGCCTAACTGCGTTTACCAAAGACAACAGAGAAGAGTTCTCAACAGAACTACCAGATATTTGAGATTAAAAATTGAATCCAAATGTCTGAACTTCACTGCACTTGCATTCTTGCATACTATGAGTACATATTCCAAAAAGGTCTGAGTACTATGGGCTGTCCAAATCCACAATTCATCCAGTCCACAAGGGGCCTCGAGCTGATTTTCTGCAGACTTCCAGAGAGTCTGCTCAGGCTGCAGACTTCACTGATTTAATTACCCATAATTCATTACAATCATGAATTGTAAGTTCATTATTGTGACAACTGAAAAAAAAGACATTACTGTGACAGTTTTTTCAATTATTAAAAAATAAAACTCACTTATGACTCAAAACGATCACTTCATTAAAAACTAGGGATGATAACTAATCAGAAATTGATTGAGGAAAAATAGCATTTAATATTATTCGAAATAGGCATTTTGCTATTTTTGTTGTTTTCAAATAGCAATTAATCAGTTTTTAATTTGACCAATAATCGATTGAAGTGATTACAATCTGCAACCTCAATGAAAACATTACTTGAACTTGAACTGTGTGATTACGATGAACTCGTAACAGTATGCAGGACTGAAGTCTGCGCGGCGTCTTTAGAGTGGGAGAGGGCGGAAATGGGCGGAAGTGAATTGTCAGAGCGGTATAATTTAAGATCACAGCGGGGCAATAAAGCATGAACTAAACTACCTAAACCAGAAAAAAAACTACAGTTTATAGATTCGTCTAAGTAACTCAAATGCACTTCCTAAAAATCTGAGTACTTCTTAAGTAGTTGCATTCTTACATTGTGAAGGGTTTTGGTCCTAAAGAAATGCTGCTGGTTTCCTTGGACATCCTCTTGAGGAGATACAGACCCTCCTCCTGTCTCATCCACACTCTGCTGGACTGCCACCACACCGATGATGGATTTCTCAGAGACAAAGTCCTCCTCCTCGTCCTTCTGGTGCTGAAACAAATTCCATGTAACCTACAGTAGGGAGTAAAAGGTCTCTGTTGGCCTATGATATACAACTGAAGTAAAATTTTATCCAGTGTACGAGGGCGGCGTAACCCGGGTTTGTTGTCATTTAAATCTGGAATGTGTACATACCTCCAGGGTGACGTCCTCATGTAGCACATACTCAATCAGCTGCAGAGGGCTGATTCTTCAGCAGCTGTGTTCTGTTCAGCCAAGTGACTCAGGAGTCAGTTGGCTGAACAAACCACTTCTCACTCGCATGTGTAGAGTTTGCAGACTTTGACTCTCTCCAGTGGCGACATCAGTACCACACAGTGGGTTACAGTTGCTACAAAGAAGTTCAATAAGGCAAGAAACATGAGCAGTCAGATGATTAAAAAAGTTCATCTCAGCCATAAAATTAGTGAGTACAATAGTTATTACAGGTAAGAATGATGGCTAGTACTTTGAAAATATATCCAAAGCTGTAATAAACTGGAATAATCCTGTAAGGGGATAGCTGTTTGACTCTAAGGAGTCATCTGGCCAATCACAAATCTCTATCAGCCTCGCTCTGCTAACCCAAATCTGCTGTAGATTACAGCATAAACTCACAGGACAGAGCAATACCAATCATGCACCGGAGATGTTTTACTTTAACAGTAAACGTTACTAACTTTGGCAAAATTTACCTCCAAATGATTGTTAATTGAACGTTCATGTAAATCTTAAATACAAACATAACACCCTGACAATAACGCACTTCTTAACAACCCAAAGTTTAGTATTTAACATGTGTTAGTTTAAGAATCCTTTAAAACCTGAGCAAATGGGTTTCTTTTGGAAACATGGGGAGAAGGGGGAAGAAAATGACCCTTAAAAGTTCTGATATTTTAGATGATTTTCTGTAACACAACTTTTAATATAAAAATCACGATAACTATAAATACATTTTTCTGAACCCCCCCCTCCACATTTTTGCATTTTGCAAAGTTGCTCATTGCCTTTTCCCCATGTTTTGAAAAAAAGAAAAGAAAGAAAGAAAGAATAACAACGATTAGCTGTTTTAACTTGTGAAAGACATCTAAACGCAGCACAAGAACACTGATATCTATCCAGGTTTCAAAGAGTTAATGAACACCAAAGGCTTACTTTAAGCATAAAATGAAAAGTTTGTCAGAATGCCAAGAATGATCATGATAAACATAAAAATGGTCCGATTCAAAAATTGGAGGGTTTTGAATGATTTATTAAACATCAGATTGGTTTTCGGGGATAGCTACTGGGCTTACAAAGTCCTTCTGGTCCAGCCTTATATGGAGGGTATTAAACAGTGGGATTTATTGATCATAGAACTGATAAATATCACATTATGTCCAGCTTTACAAATGGGAGCAAAATGAAAAGATGTGTAGCAGCTGTCTGATGATTCCCTCCCCGACAGAGTCCACGAGAAGCTCTTGATGCTCCTTTAAATTCTTTAAATCACGGCCGCTGCTTCACACTTTGTATGTAGAATCTTGAAGGTGCTTTCCTGTGGAAAGTGCTGAGCGAAGATGCACGCGTCTCTGTGACGTTAAATAAACACCAACAGGTCCTGTGAGACCCGACAGCAGGAGTGGGTTAGTGATTTCATTCCGTCTGTGGTGTCTCTACGATCCTCCAGGGGCCACAGCTGACCCCAGGCCGCTCTGTTCCAGCTCCGCTATCACCGACATGTGTTTAAAGTCCGCAGGGTGGTGGTTAAACGTCTCGACCAATCGGTACGTCTCCTGCCTCTGCGTGCCGTAGAACAGCTGCACCTGATTGGCCAAACACTGAGCCTGGTGGACGGTCTGTAAAGAAGGGTGACAGAAGGGTTAACATGTCGCTAAGCTTTGAATCTTTCAGTCTATCTTGATGGTCTCACGACTCAACCTGGTCAAAAGTATGCGGACACCTGAACAGTACGAGCATTAATCTGCTGCTATAACTGCCTTCAAAAGACTGCCCACAAGACCGCGAGACCTGGGAATATTATGCCGGCAGGTTTGATCATACAGTGTATGCCATCTGTAAAGAATGAAAAAAAACGTGCGCTGACAGCAGTAAGGGGGTCAGAACTCCAGGAACACTCGTCAGTTTTGGATCAGATTGTAAGGCCATTATAAGAATGAATTGTTTCGGCCTGTTGTTTGTTTCCTGCTGACCTCTCCTGGACTGTTAACGCCACAGCGGTCATCAAGAAGGCTCAGCAGTGACGACACTTCCTGAGACTGCTCAGGAGAAACAATCTGCATGAGAAGCTGCTGGTGATCTTCCATCGTTCTTCCACTGAGGGCGCACTGTTGTTTTACGGTGTGATACACCAGCTGCACTGAAGCACAAAGGAAACGATACATTGATCTGCATCGATATATTGGTTAAATAAGCAAGCATCCCGTGTCATCGATGCAAAGTGAAAACATCAATGACTGATCGATCGATCATCATTCTGTGTCACCGTCACACAGCTTCATGCAGATGATGACGAGCAGTCACAAGAAAGACGATTAGGAGAACCTTACTTACTCGAGAATAAACCATCAGTGTGGAAACGTTTTGTTTTCAGAGAAACTCGGGGTTAACAGACAGAGCACATGTCATATGTAAACAAAAGCTGTGCTCAGGTGCAACCTTATCTGCTCAGTTTAAAAATGCTCGGCTGAAAAGACGTGCATGCAGACTAAAATTCATCCGTGCTGTTCTGTCGGGAGATGCAGGGATTTAAATCAGGGGCAAGAAAGAGAAAGTAAAAAGGATAAATGTAAATTTGTTCAGTTGAGTGGAGGAAAAGTCTGCTAACCTCTAAGCTAATTTATGAAATGTAAAATGGCAAACAGGCTTATGCTGACAACATTAACATTGTTGTATATGTGGGGGCACGCCTTACAAAAGACCGTTGTTTTGTCTATGATCCTCAGCAATTATTATTGAGCCGAGTTTTTATAGTTTATATACTTTAGTGAAGAGGTCTTGTCGTTTATCCACGTTTTGAGGATGTTGGGGGAAGTTTGTCTTAAAGTCAGACAGCCCTGAAGTTGGAGGAAAAGGATCATGGTCCGAGTTAAAATGATAACTATTTTCTGACAGAAAGACAAACGTGTTGAATTATTTCCAAATATTTATACGTTGTTTTTTACCTTTTCTGGTCAAAAGCAAAGACAGAGATGGCAGCTTCTATAACTGACTGTGTTAAATGATCAGATAATATCGCCTCATATCAATCACAGCCCTCTGAAATGAAACTGAATCGAAATCATATCATGGCAGACTTTGTGACATCGGGGAATATCATATTGTTATCCAACGAAATGATATATTATTGTTGCATGATAAAATCATTGATTTACACCCCTAACAATGAGATAAAGGTTTTTTATTCAATTCTATGAATAAAGATATGGCCTGCAGACAGATGGGTCCCTCCACACAGGTCAAGGACTTACTATGAACTTGGGGTCCAGCTCGGCGGTCATGAGGACCACGCCCTTCTCCTCCTTCAGGTCTGGGTAATGGTAGAGGATCAGCTGACTGGGAGCGTTCTCACCGAGCGTCTGGACAGCGGCAGAGAGAGAAAAACGGGAATGAACACCTCCAGGTAAAACATGTTTTCATAGAGAGCAGAAGAAAACTGTATATTTGGGACAGTAAGCCATGAAGGAGCTCTGTAATAATACAGACTTATCATTTACAGTATAATGTATGGACCATTTAGGATATTAACATTATCAAAATATGTTTTACTTTTAAAGTGCGGTATATGAAAACATTTACCACCAACTTACCAGAAAATGTTAATGATTTTTTTAAGTCCTACAATTCTCAGGTTAACGGTTATCCTAATAGACAAGCAAAAAATCTTAATCTACCGATGTAAAGTGTATCTGGAGGACTGCACTGTTTGAAATATCGTGGAGTGAAATTATGGAACATGAACTTTTAACAGATTTTATGTCTGTCTCTATACAAAAAGTAGAGGTCACCAGATTATTGGCCTGGCTGATTTTTGGGGGCGTTATTTGGCATTTTGCTTATTATCTGCATCTGCGTTTTATTGTAGTGATCAGCAATAAAAATAATTAATTAAAAAGTGCAAAGAACGTGCCAGCATGGTAGGAATCTCAGGGAGTTCTTTTTATTTATTCATTTTTTTCATTTTAATTTTCACTTGACTTTATAAAAAAAGTTGCAGGGAACTTGCTGTTTATGATGTTGAAAGTTTCAGTTTTGAACGTGTGAAGGTCCCGTGAAAGCGGTTTACCTGGACATTGATGAGGGAGGTGAAGTGGAGCTCGTGTCCGGACCACTGACCCACGAAGAACTCGTAACCCTCCCTCTGAGGTAAAGCGTACAGGAACTGAGGAGAGGGAAACCACAGAGACAGAGGTCACCATGGTGATGAGAGAAAAATAAAGAGGACAAATGTGATGCACATTCTGGCTGACTGATGTAAGAAAAACATCAAAATCAAAGCTTCAGGATCACATTATACTAAAAATTCATTAGGGATGCACGATGATGGATTTTTTTCTGCTGTTATCCGAGTGTAGTGGAATTAACATCATTTTTGAGTCAACTCTTATCCTGATAGCCCACTAACAAATGGAGACATAAAATACAGAATTTTTTTAACCCTTTGAAAACTGGAGCTACGTCACTTTCCTTGTGCCGCTTTAAAATGCCTTACTCAAGTATTTAACCCTTAACCATGAGCAAATTGGTGTGATTTCTTTCAAAAACACTGAAGAAAGGGCAATGAGCACTTTGATAATAAATGTTTCTGAAACTGCAAGAAATTAGTAGATATAGGACATTATTTACAAAAAGCTAGGGAAAAAAAATAAAAGAGAAATAAAGACAAAAGCCAGAGATTAATATATCATATATATATATATATATATATATATATATATATATATATATATATATATATATATATATATATATATATATATATATATATATATCATAGAATTTTTAAGCACTTTTTTCAGGTCATTTTTTAAGTCTTTTTTCAGAAATTTCAGGCAATTTTCTTGTACTTTTTGCCATTTTTTTGGGTAATTTCTTCTTCCGTTGCTCACTGCCTTCTTCCTGGGTTTTTGGATGAAATCAAGCCAATTTACTCAGGTTTTAAATGGTAATATATGTAATATGCATTTATTGTGCAAAATAATAAAAGTACTTCAGTTTAGGGTTGATGATTGGTACATATTCACTTAATTGGAGAAAAAAAAAATCGGTTTATGATATTAGAAGAAATCAGCATGTTGGCTGATTCCGATATTTCATTTTAAAGCCAATATCAGCTGGTGCCGATATTATGGTGCATACCTAGTTATCATCTGTTACATTGCAGCCATCTGGCCTAAACATGATTTTAAACACTTTGGTCTTGTGTAGCAGAATAAGTAATTGCTCACAAAATACTCCAGTTTTATTCTCTCTGTAGCTTTTTATCAACATGTTACAGTGTGAGCAGCTGTGATCTCACCATTGGGCACGACTTCGATCTGCCCAAAATCACCTCGTAGATCTGTGTCTGCAACATAAGAGAAGACAAGTTATAAGACCAGCACTGTTTATCTGAAATGTTTCATTTATAAGCTTCATTGCAAATACACAATACATTATAGAGTTACAGCAGTCTATATCAAACTGTATGGAATATCAAAAGCAAAACAGCACATCTGAAAATCCTGAATTGTGAAAAGTATCCCATCAAGGACTGAATGGACGGAATCAATTTGAAGCTTCAAAACCTCATGGCTCAGGATTTCCAAGCAACTGCGTAAAGAGAATTCTATTTAAAGGTGTGATTGGATCTGGATTTTCAATTAAAACTAATCACTAATTTCATAGGTTGTGGTAACTGTCATCCATGGATTAAAGGTATGTTTACCGAAAAGAAACAGAAACAAACACACGTGCAACATATATCTGAAACAAAAGTCACAATAATAACTATATACCAAAAAATAAGGCTCATTGTTCAAGGCAGGAACCTTATTTCTTTTAGTGACAAGGCATGGGAAAAAACATTTGAAGTTATAAAAGATGTAAGTATGTGCGTGCGTGCGTGCGTGTGTGTGTGTGTGTGCATGCGCTGTGTGTGTGTTGTATCGGCATGTTCTCTTGTGTTAAACTCACTGGGATGACAGCGCTGATTGTGTCCTTAGTTGAATAATATTTCATCCAAAGCTGAGGGAAGAACAGAAAAAGTCAAAACAAAGAACAAATTGTTTTCAGCCACCACAGGAAGCAGAGTGACTGTCAATGTTTAGTGGAGCTACAGTTAGAGCTCAATTAGGCCACTGAACTGGACTACTGTCTTTGTCCCAGTATACAGGCACCAGGAGAGAATACATTTCTTATTTTTATTAATTATTCGATGTATTTTAAGGGCGTCTTTGCCTTTAACTGATGAGTGAGTGTGAGTGTGAAAAGGGGGCTAGAATTGAACCCGCAGCCACTGCGGTGAGGACACAGCTTCAAAAATGGGGCGCCCACTCTATCCACTGAGCCACCAGGGGCCCCAGGAAAGAATAAATTTATTGAGAGAAATGTCCAACTCTGCAACCACAGGTGGAGATATGTCCCCTTTCAGTTACTTGCTAAAAAAAACCTATATTATTTATACCCTCTATCATATAGACCTAATCACAATCACAACTATTTACAATAACTTCAGGATAGAAAACAGCCGTGTCACACACATATCATCAAACAGCGCCAAGCAAACTCTGCCTTCATTGATTAGTTTTAAGCTACTTAAAAAAATAAATACATTTTTGAAAAAATCAATATTGGTTCAATGGAATGCTAGATTTAGAGTATTTTCACCACTTTACCTCGCTGTAAGACATCCCTCACTGACTATCAAAAACATTTTTTTGATATAATCCTTTTAACTCCGCTGAACGGCAGAGTTGGTGCTCTACCGCTGCCTCCATCGGCTATAGTCAGATGAGCGAGAATTCAAATATAATGTACGCTTAAACTGATTTTTTTTTGTTTTAGGTGGCTAAAGTGCTATATTGCGTCCCCGTCCACAGCAGTACATCAGTAAGCTTCTGTGCCGGTGTTGTGGGACTGTACTTTATTCATTAGAGGAGGAGGGTTTTTATTTGAAATAAATACAGAATTCTACCTTTTTATATTGAATGTCCTTCACCTGAGCCAAAATTAATAACACAAGTCCCTCCTCTGTGCTTTTTTTTTTTTAAATGCTTAACCCTTTTTGCAACACCCCTTTCCCCTCATAAATAAGGAACTGTCCCTATCCGTAAACACTACGGGAGGCCGGCGCGGTGACCACGAGCACACGCAGAACATCTACTCCAGTTAACGTCTGACTGAGGTGTCTACAAGAAGGAGCAGCTCCATTTCCAATTAAATTATCTGGGCGTATTTGTCCGATTTTAAGAAAGTTAATTTAGCCCAATTTCAGTCACACTAACGTGTTTTACGTGTATTTTAAAAGTCCAGATTTAGTCTAACAGAATAATTTGACTTTTTCTAACATCATGTAAGCGAGTGGTTAAACTGGAGTGAGTCTGACCACACCCCCACGCACTCACCTCCGCTATCTCCTCGCCCGTCTTGTCTCTGATCATCTCCAGGTTGAGGATGGAGCCCAGCGTCTGAGGAAAGCCCCGACACGGTTTGTTACCAGAACACTTCTTCATCATCATCATCATCATCATCATCATCACATGAAAACATGACATCTGACTTTATTTCACGCAGTAAAAGCCACTTAGAAAACAGTTAAAACACTGAACAAAATGAAAAGTTGGAAAGTTTGTGATTGAATTGAATTGATAACTTTTTTTACCATTAGTCAGAAAAAATTGCAACCTAAAGACATGATTTTTCACTTCATGAGTTGTGTCGAGGCATTTATAATTACTTCCAGATTTATTAACAAATATGAAATAAAAAAGGCAGTAAGAAGCGATCAGGAACAGCCCTAAATATAACCATAAAAACATAATGAAGTGAATAAATGCAGCATTATGCATCTAACCAGCTTACCTTGTTCTTCGTGAAACCTCCTGATGCTCCATCGCCGGCAGTCATCTTGTCCCGTTTCTCCAACTGCAAAGATTCCAACAACAAAAGTGACGTCACGTTCATACCACTGTGGTTTGAAGGATGTCACAGACAGATGAAGACATCAAACCAGACAAACATACTCTCCAATCCGTCTCCATCATGAAAATGCACTGTTAGCAGTTTAAAGTACACCTGGTTTGGTTCAGTGGTCTCACAGTTTATGAAATGTTACCCAAAACACAACAGAATTGTTTGAAATTGAAATTAAATGTTTGGTATTTCAGGATATAAATGTGTCTAAGTGTTTTGCACCTCCTGCTCCATGAAGCGCACGAACTCCGCCTGCTTTGAGTGTCCCAGCACTTCCTTCTTGGCCTCATGACGCTTCTCCACTCGGGCTTTGTACTCCTGTGGTTTGACGCTGAAAACAAGTCGGACATCAGATCAGTCAGTATGTTTACATGCACAGTTTCATTGAGCGACGGTCATAGCTCAATTAGGCCATTTAATTGGACTGCTGTCCTTGTCCCAGTATACAAGCACAGAGGGAGAATCCATTTCTTGGTGAAGTCCCACTCCACCACAGCAGGTGGAGATATGTCCTCTTTCAGCACGTTGTAATAAACTTATATTACTGTATTTATACTAGCGGTTGACCAATATTGGTTTTTCAGGGTCAAAACCAAAACCGATTATTAGTAGTTAATGAGACAGATAACCAATATGCATTCACAATAAAACTAAAAATCTTTTTGTCATTATTTAGAACTTGGATTATAACAAACTTATTATTATTATAACACAAAACTTTGTTTAAATACATCTGGAAAGCGTTTAATTAAAACCCAGACTTTCAACATCATATACAACAAGTTCCCAGTAACTTTTTAAAATAAAGTTTAGTGATAATTTAAATTAAAAAAAATAAAGCTCCCAGAGGTTTTACAAAGTAAAAGTTCCTTCCATGCTGACACTGTCTTTGGCCTTTTAATTAATTTTATCGGCGATCATTAAAATAGAAAGCAGATACAGATAATCAGCAAAAAGCCAAATATCGGCCCAGATAATGGCCAGACTGATAATCTGTCGACCCCAAGCAGCACTACATGGCTTAGCTTCTGTGCCAGTGTTTTATCAGAGGAGGGGGGTGACTTTTTTCATTCAAAATAAACATTAAACACAACCTTTTCAAGTGGTATGTCTCTCACCTAAGCCAAAACTACAAACACAAGTCCCTCCTCAGTGCTTACATTTTTGTAATGCCTGTCCCGTTTTGTAGCATCCCTTACCTCCTCATAAATAAAGAACAGTCCCTATCTCTATTAACGAGGAAGGCTGGTGCAGCAACAAGGAGCACGCCCAAAACACCTACAACCCCTGGCAAAAATTATGGAATGACCAGACTTGGAGGATGTTCTTTCAGTTGTTTAATTTTGTAGAAAAAAAGCAGATCACAGACATGCCACAAAACTAAAGTCATTTAAAATGGCAACTTTCTGGCTTTAAGAAACACTAAAAGAAAGCAAGAAAAAAAATGTGGTAGTCAATAACAATTGCTTTTTTAGATCAAGCAGAGGGAAAAAATTATGGAATCACTCAATTCTGAGGAAAAAAGTATGAAATTACCCTGTAAATTTCAATTTCCAACACCTGCATCAGATTAAATCTGCTCATTAGTCTGCAGTTAAACAGGAGTGCTCACACCTTGGAGAGCTGTTGCACCAAGTGGATTGACATGAATCATGGCTCCAACACGAGATGTAAGTTGAAACAAAGGAGAGGATTATCAAACTTCTTAAAGAAGGTAAATCATCAGGGAATGTTGCAAAAGATGTTGGTTGTTCACAGTCAGCTGTGACTAAAATCTGGACCAAGTACAAAAAGGCAAGCATACTGGCAGACCAAGGAAGACATCAAAGCATCAAGACAGAAAACTTAAAGCAATATGTCTTGAAAACAAAAAATGGACAGCAAAACAAATGAGGAACAAATGGGCGGAAACTGGAGTCAACGTCTGTGACCGAACTGTAAGAAACCCCCTAAAGGAAATGGGATTTACATACAGAAAAGCTAAATGAAAGCCATCATTAACACCTAAACGGATAACTGTGGATGGCTGGATGAAAGTTATATTCAGTGATGAACGTGAATCTGCATTGGTAAAGGTGATGATGCTGGAACTTTTGTTTGGTGCTGTTCCAATGAGATTTATGAAGATACTTTCTGAAGAAAACATGCAAATTTCCACAGTCATTGATGATATGGGGCTGCATGTCAGCTAAAGGCACTGGGGAGATGGCTGTCATTACATCTTCACTAAATGCACAAGTTTACATTGACATTTTGGACACTTTTCTTATTCCATCAGTTGAAAGGATGTTTGGGGATGATGACATCATTTTTCAAGATGATAATGCATCTTGCCATAGAGCAAAAACTGCGAAAACTCTCCTTGAAGAAAGACACATAAGGTCAATGTCATGGCCTGCAAATAGTCCAGATCTCAATCCAACTGAAAATCTGTGGTGAAAATTGTAGAAAATGGTCCATGACAAGGCTCCAGCCTGCAAAGCTGATCTGGCAACAGGAATCAGACAAAGTTTGAGCCTCATTGATGAAGAGTACTGTTTGTCACTCGTTAAGTTCATGAGTCAGAGACTGCAAGCTGTTATAAAAGCCAGAGGAGGTGCAACAAAGTACTGGTGGTGTGTTTTTTTTTTTAGTTTTTTTTTCATGATTCCATTTCCATTCCATATTTTTTTTTTCCTCTGCTTGATCTAAAAAAGTAATTGTTATTAACTACCACAATTTTTGTTCTTGATTTCTTTTAGCGTTTCTTAAAGCCAGAAAGTTGCCTTTTTAAATGACGCTAGTTTTGCAGCATGTCTGTGATCAGCTGCGGGCTGTCAGCTCAGATGTCAAACATGGATACGCTGCTCGCGGGTTTACACGTGAACCGAATAAATCACCGTCTCATGACAATTTCAACACACTCCTGTGGTTCAGTCTAAAAAGCACCGACAAATTACTTTGAAAATTACTGTTTTTCTAAGGAGTTTCGTATTTTGCGGGTGTGCCGTCGCGCGGCTGCTAGCTAACTTTAGCCCACTGACCTGCGCAGTTTCTGGATCTTGTCCTGGTACTTGTTGTAGAACGGGTTCTCCTCCAGCTCTGGTTCCTTCCGCATCGAGAAGGCTCGGAACTGCGCCGGGACCAGCCCGGGAATCAGCGTCCTGATGCCGGTGGCCCTGACCGCTAACATGCCCCGGTACAAACATGACATCTGTACCACGGCGGCTGCCATCTTTCCATCGCTCCCTTCCAACATCTATAATACTCCGACGGGAAACAGCTCTCGAACATTGGTTCCGCCAAAAGAAAACACTACTGTAATTTTACTGTGTAAATTTAACTATTCAGTACAGCCAAAGACATCTTATTATTGTTTTGTTTAGTTTTTTTCTCTAATGAAAACAATACTTAAAATAACAACATAGAGAGTGCAGATAGAAAATGATAATTAAAAGGTACATACTATATATTAGACAAAATAATAGGCTTATTAACTTTACTCTAATAAAATAAATGTTTCTACAGTCTATTTTTGAAAATTCTGCTACATTTTTCTATCTCATGACAACAACAACACGTAAAATAACTGCATGCAGAGTGCAACTAAAACAACATAATAAAAAGGTACATAATATCAGATAATTCAAACAAAATAATAGGCTCATAAAGTTTACTCTAATAAAATAGATGTTTCTACTTTTGTTTTGTTTTCTGAATAATTAAGTCACTCAATAATGATATGCCAATAACTACAATAGGCTAACAATAAGACATTTGAAAAAAAAATACATAAAGTGATAATTATACCTCACACTTTGTTACTCATTCTGTTAGTCTGTCACGGTAACAGTATAGATATTAAAGGGTTGTGAGGATTTCAGTGTGGGTGTTATGTGATGTAGATGACACTTTAGTTTTCCTGTAAACTCTTTCAGAAATGATGATAAAATATTGATACCCTGGTATTTTCTTTCACCCTGAGATCACAAAACATAATTTTATCATGTTATCATTCTCTCTACCACAAGGAAGCAGGCTTGTTTTGTTATGATCGCATGTGACTTTCTACATCACATCTCACTGCAAAACGGTAGTCATTAAAGTCCTGTTTTTGCAGCCTCCACTCTGCTGGTTTCAGGCTTTTGAGCAGATATATACCACATACTTTTAGTCGTTGCCTGTCACCTCTAATGACATCATTGGTTCATTTTTATATATATTCTTTTAGGTTTTTAACAAGGACATCATAACAAAACAGAAGTTTTAACAAATAAGAACAAGAAACATGTCGCCCCTTCCAGGCTTTTTTTTTCTTTTTACAAAAAGCATAAATAATAATAAAATAATAAGCATAAATCTAAATATACAGTTCAGAGAATTTTAAATATAGTTTTCTGGAAATGTTTGCCTTTTTTTCATTATGTCTAATTATCCCACCCAGCTAATTTTAAGATCATTTCCTTGACACCTTTAATTGCTTTGTTGAAAAAGTGCTGAATTCACACACACACACGCACGCCCACACGTATATAAAATCAAACCAATTTGCTCAGGTTTCAAAGAGTCAAAGTACTTGTGAAAGGAATCTAAATGCAACACAAGGAAATTAATGTCGATCCAAGTTTCAAAGGATTAAACAAAACAAAACTTGGGGGAATGTAGCCGATCAAAGTCATGAAGACAGCCATTCAATACAACCTTACGTGAGACACAGCCTAGACAACACAAAAACACTCCAGTAAAGACAAAACAAACAAACAAAAACAGAAGTACCTTCAAAATACCAATCACCTCAGAATCTACCAATTCATTACAAGTGCAAATTAGACAGACATTCCCTACATTCTGTCTATTAGGGCAAAAAAGGAGGCCCACACATGTCTGAAAATACTTTTTTTTTTTTTATAATATTTTAGAATGTCTTCATGAAATTAAAGTGAAAAACAAACAACTCCAAGTCGGTCACAGCTGATTAAATGTTGTCTTGACGTGTTGAGACCACATGAGGTCACTATATGACTGCACTGAGAGGAGCCTGAATCTCCTTCCATCCATAACAGCTGCTCCTCAGCGCTTATCAGAACTCTGTGAGTCACTGCAGAGATCTGCCTCCACAAACACGTATAAAAAACAAATAAATAAATGAGCAGATAAGTAGAGTAAACAATCTGCTCCAACTCTCCAGAGTCACTAACCGATACACTCATCTTTTTCTGTGTGTGTGTGTGTGTGTGTGTGTGTGTGTGTGTGTGCGCTGGCTGTAAATTTAATGATGTGTGTTTCCCCGATGACCGTCTGAGTGCTTCTGTTTTTACTTTCCATGGCTGATCCTTTTTCAATAACTAATCAATAAACAGCAGTTGGAGGCTGTTTAGTGCACATCTGGGTCCCTGCAGATGATGATGTCGGCTGCTGTGTATTTGTTGATGTGTGCGTACGCAGCAGCTGCTCTGCATCTCATCACAATATCACTGAATGTGTTTCACAGAAATATATTTTCACATTTTGTTTAGTTTTCTTGCTTTGATGTCCTTTTCATCATGTGTGTTTTTTTTAATGTAGGCTCAATTCCAGTTAATACAATGATGTATTTTTTTATTATTGTAGAACAGCAGAGTTGTGAACTCATGTGATCGTTGGATCTGGATAAAAACATCTGAATGCAGACTTTAACTGGGATGCTTTATATAGCAACAGGGAAACATTAGTATATTGTGTAATGAGTGTTAATTATATTAATTTCATTTTATTTTAGACTTATTAGACTTTTTGGAGTTGTGTCTGTTCCCATGACCCGATGTGACCTCAGGGTATTTTTGAACTTCTAATTTATACAAAAACACATTTTAATTATATGTAGGTATTAACCCTTTGAAACCTGAACAAATTGGGTTGATTTTTTCAGAAACATGGAAAGAGGGCGAAGAGCATCTCAACAAGAGATGACCCAAAAATGAGTGAGACATTAGTAAAAAGTTATTTAATAAATTACCTGAAAATAAGGAAAACAGCAACAAAAAAAAAAAAAAACAAAACCAGAAAAAAGGCATTAAAAAGGAATAAAAATATTTTATTCCTTTTTAATGCCTTTTTTCTGGTTTAGTAAAAAGGTATTGTATAAGTATAAAATATACTCCATGCAAAGTCGTTTTTTGGGTTTTTTTTAGTATATTTTTTTTTATAACAGCGTGGGATACATGTATATGATTTTGCAGAAACATTGATTGTGACAATACACTTAGTGGAAATAGCATGTATTTTCTCCATATGTCAAATATGTAAATAAATAAATAAATATTAAAAAAAACCCACGTCATTGTGTGAAAATAGTAAAAATGACAAATTCCAAGGCAAAAGCCCAGGCAGAAATAATACAATGAATGTTTTCATGCTTTGTTAGCGGTGGGATCAAACATTGCAGTTGGTACATTTTTTGCACTCTTTCCATAGTGTACTTTAGACTTATTGTAGGAGCTCAGCTGGAAATTCCAAGATTAAACAAAAATACACCATATACCAATACATAAATTTATGCCATATGCATGAACGCAGCCAAAATGATAAAAAAAAAGAAGGATGAAATGTGCGTAAAAAATGGGTTAATGTGGGCAAAATGAAGAAAAATTGATGTGTTTCAACTATAAATCCATCACCAGTGTGACACTGACGCTGATGGTGGCTTTGTTGCTGAAACGTGTCCATTTCTGGACATCTGGAAAATCTTTCTACGTAAGATTTTTGGACTTGTGCACACTGCTATTTTTCAACATATTTAGAGACCAACAAACACAAACGGAGTAACAAATGCAAAGTCTGCAGTTTGAGTTATATGTCACATAACTGAAATAACTGAAATAAGAGGACTTACTCTGTTGTTACTGATGAATTTACTCACCTGTCTATCTGATCTATACCTGTTTGCCAGTATCTGGATTTGCACACAAATCATATCAGCCTGAAAATAAGAGGAAATATGTTAACTTTTTTTTAACTTTAAAATTAAAATTATAGAATTGTTTTGTAAGATCCGATCAAATTTCACTTTGACAAATTTTGAAAACAAAGGAAAATCCATAAATTCATCCAGAAATAATAGTTAAAATAAACTACAGCTATGCAAGCACAAATAAAATCAAGACAAATTTATATGAAATAAATGACTACGGTGTGAAAAGTTGAGACTGAATTCATGTTATTTTATGTCATGTGTTCTGCAGGTTTGCCTGTATCTCCAGACACTGAGGCTTTCTTTAATCTACTCTCAGCTTCTGTGTTTTCTTCCTCTCCTCTCACTGACCTGCTGCCCTCCTCCTCCTCCTCCTCCTCCTCTTCTCTCTCTCTCTCTCTCTTTCTCTCTCTGCGTTCTCTCGCTCTCTTTGTTATGGGGGTCCTGCATGGAGGATGTATATTTTATGTGCGGCTCTGGAGGCTTTTACCATTAATTATAGAGAAACACTAAGCTCTCCATTTGCCGGACAGATGTTATTTTTTACTTAAGGAGAGAAAGGGGACTGTTCCATAATTCAGAGGTAATCCCGCTCACCAGAGAACAAATAAATAAATGAATAAATAAATAAAGCAAAAGCAAAAACCACAAACATTTGGTACACTGCTCCTGCGCGCTCAGACATGTAACGCAGCAACTGACACACGCACAGATTTCCTCTCTGTTCTGCCTTTAAGTGCCTGCCATGTAATAAATATGGAACAGCTGCTTTATCATTTCATTTTTTATTCAATCTGCTTCTCCCAAAGTATTTCACAAAATCACACGCACACACAGGGCAACCTTTTTAAGCTTCAGAACAATAGATGTGTTAAAAATCAAGCTGAAATATTTGCTGCAAAAAAAAAAAAAAGAAAAAGAAAATAAGCCAAATACAAAGCAGAAATTGTATTCAGCCTTTTAAAATCGGTCATTGCAGACTCAGAAAAATTAGCAATTTTTAGGATGATTAAGCGTTAGAAAATTCATTTATTAACCAAAAATAACAAACATTTTCTTTTTCCAGTTTCTTAAATGTGGGGTTGTTCTGCTTTTTCTCTGTTTTATATCAATGTAAACTGACTATCATAAACGTAACCTCAGACTCTGAAGTCAGATGGAATTGCAAAATGGGAGTAAATGACAAGAACTTTAGGCTTTTCTCAGAATAAGTGTTGGAATAAGCAGATACAGATTAACGTTTGATGTTATCGGTGTGGAAACGAGAAGATTTTTCTGAATTTAAAAGCAACCTAAAGGATGATTAATAGGAAAATCAAGAGTTTAGGAGGTGAAAATGAGTAAATCAATGTGAATAGCCGGGGTTAAATACCTGTATTCTACAGCTCAGAGTCCTGATATTCACATCAGTATGAAAAACCTGCTTTTTGACATATTTTATATATAATCAACCTCCTAAAATGATGATCCCTAAATGTGTTGTGCATCAAATTGAATCTGTTTACAAAAATATCAGACATATTTTATATTTTTGGAATATTTGAATTTTATTCTCTAAAAGTTATTTCTTCTAATCTTCAAGGCTGGGAAAACCCCTTTACTCTGAAACTATCAGTATTTTCTGTATAAATTTGTGTATTTACATCCTGTTGAGTGAAACATTTATTATCTACGATCTATCTACAAAGCCAAACCAATTGCAACAACTCCATCTGACAATGAAGATCATGAGTTATGACAGACAGAGCTACAACAGTGCTGAATGAGTGTTATTATACGTTTCTTAACCATTTGAAACCTGAGCAAGTTGGCCTGTATTCATAAAACACAGAAAGTTGAAAGTTACAAAAAAATACAAAAAAAGAAACCATAATAAGGTGATATTTGAGGGGGGAACAAGTCTTGAGGAGGATTAATAAATGTGAAAAATGCACAATTTCTTTCTCCAGAGATTAAGCCTTTGAAACCTGGATCGACATAATTTTTCTCGTGCTGCTTTCAGACAGTATATACATCTTTGGACCCTGACCAAATTGGTTCAGTTTCTTTAGAAAACACGGGAGAAAAAAAGCAACGAACTAAATGTTCCACAAGTTGCAATAAAAATGGTAGATTGAGAGAAATATTTTTAAAAAATAAAAATAAATAAAACAGCTAGGGAAAAAATGTCTAGAGAATTAAGGAAAAAAGCTATGGAAAAGTATTATTATCATGACAATATGTATAATTACCATAGTGAAACATCAGAAAATTAGGCCTTTTTTTTCTTTTTTTATTTTCTTTTATTGTGCAAATTTTCAGATTTTTTCTCCTAATTTCTTGTTAATTTCTGGGTAATTTCTTCTTAAGTTTCTCTTTGCGTTCTGCCCATGTTTTCGAAAGAAATTAAGCCAGGTGTAAGTGGGTTAAAACAGTATTCTGCATCATGTTCTAGTGGCTATTTCCATGTGCGGTGTCAGTCTGCCATGTTTGCGCCGGTGTGAGCGTGGAACACGTGCCATGAGATTTGATTTCAAGCCTTGGGGTTTTTCGGGGTCTTGGGACCACTCACTTACCCTCCCTCCGGCAAGCTGAAATCGCACCCCTGGGCCGGCGGATGACCCTTATCCACACCTCCTGCACACACACTTACACTCACACACACTGCTAAGCACTGAGTCACATACTCACTCGGTGAGAGAGGGTCGGGCTTGGCAGAGGAATCCCATCGTTTTAGAGAGGGATCCCATTAAAAGTGCATGAGTGTGTCTGTCTAGGAATCAAGACACCGGCTCTGCTGCTCAGCCGATAGCTCCACGTGTGTGTGTGTGTTATTTATTCATGCACAGAGTTATTAGGGCATCCTGTGGTGAGCATCACTCACTTTATGCTGGACACACCAAGTGGAAGGTTGAATGAAATCTTTGCCACTTTGTCTCCAGGTTTGTGTTTTCAGGTCTTCGTGTTGGTCATTAACGTGACCTCTGACCCCTGAATTACACACAGTAAGCATCCTGCAAACACACAATCTCAAAATCTTTAGGTCAAATCCCTCCAAAAACAAACGGAACACCCAGGACCTATGATGATGGACTTGAGGGGTTTACGCACTTGATTTTTTTGGGGCACTGATATCTTCTTTGCCTGGTTGGAATACAGGAGCTTTTTCTGTCTCACACCTGAAATTCAACATTTTGCATTTGCATTAGAAGAAGATTCAAACACTAAACCAACAGCATGTTCAAATGAGTGAAGAGCGTTGTGGGATGCAGTGAGGAAAAGCAAAATTAAGGCTGGAGAGATGAAGTCGGCACAATGAATACGGCAATATCCCATTTACTGTTTTAAGATGATAACATTCTCACCTTGAAGGTCAAAACACTTCCTCTGTCGTGTGCTTCTTTTGTCTTGCAATTGTTTTGAACTAAAGTTAGACGTGAACACTATCAACCTACTTAAATTAAAAGTGAGCTGAAACCTCATGTCTAATATCATCCCCCCATGAAAAATGCTGAAACTGATGATGTAAATTAAGTTTTGCTTCTGTATGATTTCACCACTGTAATCGAAAACATTTCTGATTTTTAAGTTTTAAAAATTTTATTAGATCTCCATATACATAGTACACTAAAAAAAAAAACCTTGAATGTCACGATTAAGAAAGAAATATACTAGTACACCCTATGTTTTACTTTTTTTTTTTTTTTTTTTAAAAAAAAAAAGGAAATATTTTTAAATGAAATCATTATTAAAAATCAAATTATTGGAGTTAATATTATTCAAAGATGACAAACATGTCATTTAAACAAATGTGCTGGATTCACAGGGTTTTTTTTTGGGCTCTAAACACACACACACACACACACACACACACACAGATTAAATACTGTTGCCTACAAATCATGTCAGGATCAGACAGAAAAATATTTTTTTCTGCTATTTTTCTTGCAAATATCACATTTCGTGCACGAGAACTTAATATTACATCAACTTCATAAACGGCACTCATTTTCTTGTGTTCATATTAACAAGAATAAAAAATTACAAACACCAAACAAGTTTAATTTATGTTCGCTTCGAATCATTTTTTCAAACTCTCGTCACATCTCATAAACTCATCGAGATATAAAATGGAGAAATAAAAAGATTCAAACCAAAGAGAAAAATAAAGAACTGAGAAGAAACAGTCCCAGTTTGTTTGCCTCACCTGAAATCGTTTGTTTGCTCCTCCTGTTCCTCTGCTCGGAGCTCGCGGAGCGGTGTGACGCTGAGCGGAGCACCGGGCGGAGAGTGAAAGCACTGCGGCACACCGAGGCTGCTGCCGCCCGCTGCCGCCCGCTGCCGCAGCTCCTCCTCCGGACAGCAGGCGGCGCTGCTCGCACACAAACCCGCCGGAGCTCTGCGGGCCACACAGGGGCCACAGCAGACCAAAAGAGAGGTCAGAGTCGTCCTGACAAACAAACCAAGCACATCTTCAGGTGACGTTTGATATCAAAGTAGGCTATATTTAGGCATATTGCTAAGTTAGTTGGTCTCTACACCTTAATAATTTCCTAAAACATGGATTAAAAAGGCTCACTGTCACTTTGTTATAACTTTTCATTTCCAGTCTTGTTTCAGCACTTCCCCTGTCCATAACTTTTCTAGGATATCTAGATCTATGATTATAGCATTTGACACAACTTAAATGCACAGACTTTTTGATGGGACGTTTATGAGCCAATCACAGTGTTCCACCTCATCTAAAGTGGACTGTATTGAAGCCACGCCCCCTTTCTTAACAAGCATGGCCGACCGTGAGGCAGGAGAGAGCACAAGATACGTTTGAGTCCATAAATCAGAGTTAAAATACATTATTTGTGTTTAAACATTTTTAAAGTAAACATGAGATGTTATATTACTTATACATGTCAAAATATCTTTAAAGATGTACCACTTTTATTAAGGAGTTTTTTCAAAAATCTTCATCTATTTGAACAGATAGTGGATTCGAAAGACACTGTAAAATTAATGGGAGAAATACAGTTTATATAGGGAAATACTGTTCAGATTAGATTTTCTAATGATGCAATAACTTTTTATTGTATCTTATGTTCACAAAATATTCATCTCTGTAGGTTTTCCATATACTTTTTTCAGGAGAAATTATTGAGTCTCATTGAGTAACAGTGACAAAAATGTATATCTATATATATGTGATGTGTTTTAAAGTATCACTTTATTCATTGATATGAGGAAAATAATCATGAAAAATAAACAATATCACAATTTTTTGTAAAACAAAGTGTTATGACCATCTATGGTCAATTTCACTTTTAGATGATCACTGTGTGGATTCTTTGACCATTAGAATGGACAAAATAGGCATGATAAAGTTTCCTGATAAAAAATATTTTTGCTAATGATACTGTATATAATTGCATTTTCTCCTTGTTTTTCACTGTCATCCTCTCCTTCATGTCATCTACTCCTTCCTTTCCTCATCTTTGCTTTCTTTTTTCCTTTTTCCCTCTTCTTGTTGCCTCCACTTACAGTATCTGTCCTTGTCCTTTCCTTACCTCCTTCCTCATCCTCTCTTGCCTTTTACTTTGCTTTTCTCACCTTCTTCCATTCATTTTCTCTTCTCCTTTTCTTGCATATTCATACACTTCCATGTTCTCCTCTCTCCTCCTTTCATCCTCTCCCTATTTCTTTTCCTTACATCTCCTCGTTTGTCTCCTTTCCTAACTTTCCTTATCTGTATCCTTTCTTCTTTTTTTATTTCCGTTCCTTTCAACTAATTTTCTCTCCTGTTTTGTTTTGCTTCTCTTCGAACTCAACTCTCCATCCTCTTCTTCCCCTCTTTTTATTGATGTTTTCTCCTCTGTCACTTATCTCCTGTCCCTCTTTCCCGCACACTGTCCCGCTTACTGCTGACATATATATCGAGTGAAAAAATGTTTCAATTTCATTTTAGAAAAGTTTTCTAAATAAAAAAATGAGAGAAAAATATATTTTTAGAAATATTAAGAGAAGTTTTTGAAAAAAAAAAAAAATCAAAATTCAACAACTCCAAGAATCAAAACAATCCAATAGCTAACCTTTTTTGGAAACTTATCTTTACAAAATATTTTAAGAAGCTTTTTTGCAGAAAAGGGAAAATTGTTAAGTTTAATCATTTCCTCAGGAAATTTGGGCTAGAAGAGCCCAAATTTCCTCTCCTTTCACTGCATCCTGCTTTCTCTTCTTTTGTCTTTCCCCTTCTCATATCCTCTCCTGCTTTCCTATCTTCTCATTATCATGTCTCCTAACATCTTTGTTTTTCCTCTCTTCCTCTCCTCCCCTCCTCTCCTTCGTCCTGGCCACGCTCCAAGGACGGATGGAGGGAGAGCATGTGGAGCGCGCTCAGTGGTGCTGACAGCTGTCACTTTGGCTGGTGCTAATGCAGACGGGCTAACCTGAAATGAGCAGGGACAGGCCTGAAGCTCAGCGTGTCACTGACCACCGCCTCCTCCTCCTCCTCCTCCTTCTCCTCCTTCTCCTCCTTGGGGAGAGGCAGCAGCAGAGTATGTGGTGAGGGCTGAGGTGCAGGGTGCTGTGGTGGGTTGGTGGAGATAAGGCAGCGGATATAAGAGGGGTCAGCGGGGTCACAGTGTGGTTAGCACTGACAGCAGGGCTCTGAAAGTGATCCAGCAGCAGCAGCAGCGCTAACACAGAGGCAGAACACAAGACGGGGCAAGAAGGATGAAAAGAACCAGGATGAGAAGCAATGATGAAATAGTTTATATGGAGGATGGTATTCATTAGAGCATGGGCTACAAACCTTTATGACTTACAAGCACTCATTTTAATAATATTTGAATCCAAAACAGGTAAAACTGTCCAAGTTTTTCAAGGTAAAAATATGACGGTATTAGTGCCACACTGTAATGTAAGTAATCTTGGAAATTTACAAATTTTATCATGTAATATCACAACTTTTTATTGTAAAATCATGACTTTCTTCTCAGAATACTGCAGCTTTTTTCCCAAAATAGTATAACTATTCTTATTAAATTGTGGCTTAATTCTATTAATATTTTGACATTTTTCTCAAAATTCCGACTTTATTCTCACGATACTAAGACTTTTTTTCCACTCAAAATTAGAACTTTTTCTTGTAATATTCTGACTTTATTCTATGTTTTTTTTTTTTTTCAAATATATGGCACTAATCCCTCTTTGTTAAAAGTAAAGCCAAATTTTACCACCAGCACAATTTCAACAGTCAAGAGTGAAATTTTAGCTTCAACTTTTATTTCATGATGTTGACAAGAAGTCTTTAAAGTGCAGCTAAAAAGGGGGTACAGATAATTTGAGACAATCAAAAGTGATTATTCTGCTAAGACAAAGACACAAACAAAAAACATGAGGAACTCTAACAAGTTTGTTTTAGGAGAAAATTAACAAACAATCATGGATTTATATTGATGTGAAGCTTATGTTTAGTTTAATGTCACAATAGCCAATAAACTATCAGCAAGGATGGGCTGACTGCACAGGACACACAACCTGCCCATGGATTAATTATGGACTTATTTACTTAATTCGCCCATGCAACCTGCAACCTGAGGTAGTGGTAACACCTAAACAGCACCAGCTGACAATGGGAGTGTGTGAAAAAAATATTAGTTATCAAGCTTTCTGAGGAGGGAATACAGATGTTTATAAGCCTCAAGGATCCACACAATGCGTTTTAGTGAGAAATGCGAACATAACTTTTCAAGAAGACTCCACACAGCACATTCAATCATGTTGTGACCCCTCACATTTATCTCGTGACCTCGTGTGGGGTCTCCACCCATATGTTGGGAACCCAAGCATTACAAAGATGAGCGAGAGAGAGAGAGAGAGAGAGAGACTCAACAGAGGGGAGTAAAGCGTAGGATGAAACAATGGAGGGATGAGAGTGAAGTGACAGTTGTGTCTCTAAAAGGACTCCTGCTCATTATAACGCCTGGTGTCAGTCTTTGTCTTTCCTCCTGTATCTCTGTGAATGTCAGATGCATGCTCACTTAAACTCTGTGTGTGTGTGTGTGTGTGTGTGTGTGTGTGTGTGTGTGTGTGTGAGCATCCCACTCGGTGCACATCCACAGTGCATGCTGATTCAGCTCGTTATCTGATGGAGCCGTAGACAGAATGAGTTTAAATCTCAGCATCGCCGCGAGCTCTCACACTGCTTCATCTACTGTTTGCACTCTCTCTCACACACACATATACACACACACACACTCATACTGTACACTGCACATATTGTGCTTCACAGGTACACATACACTATAAGTAAGGGGTACAATAGACAACACAAAAGTGAGGAAGGAAAACATGGTATTTTATAGAAGTGTTTTAAAGCTTTAAAGTTCTTCTTCCTGAGAAAGGGAAGGATTTAGGCAACAAATACACCCACACGTGTTACCTGAACTCAACCTACCACCATGGGCTTTAATGTGCTGCTGTTACAGCCTCCACTCTTCTGCTCTCAGACTCTATTCACCATCTTTTAGACTCCAGCTGCAGGAATTTGCTCCCATTCAACATCAGAAGCGGTTGGCTGAGGTCAGGGCTCCTCAAAGATTCTTCAAGTTCTTCTGCCACTGTCATGTGGAAACAAAAAAGGGGCAAACATGAACTGTTGACACAAAGTTGGAAGCATGCTGTTATCTACAAAATAATTGTGTGCTGGAGCTTTAAGATTCCCCTTCACAAAGTATACTGAGGTATGTAGACTGGAATGTCTGCATACGTTTGGCCACAGAGTGCAACTGTAGCCGAAAGAACACCACAGAAACAGCAATGTATCCAGTGTGACGGAAAATGTATAACATCCCAAAGGGACCTGCTTTGCAAGCCTGCTTAGGATAAGTTGAGATAATAGTGTTAATACTTTGGCATGCGGTATGTAATATTATAAGCATGAAAGCTTTAAATTAGCCCTACAAAAATAAGCATTACAAACCACATCTGGGATATAAAATTCCATCTTTTCATCAATATATCCTATTAGACGTTTGTGTAAAATTGTCAATAATAGCAAATTAATGTTTGAATTAAGGTCAAAAACATGTTTTTTTGGTGGTCTCAGTGACCTTGACCTTTGATAACCACATTCTGATGAGTCCATTCTTGAGCCCAAGTGGACATTTGTGCTAAATTTGAGGACTCCCTCAACACCTTCGTGAGATATTGCATTCACAACAATGAGATGGATGCAAGGTCACAGTTACCTTGACATTTGACCACCAAAAATGTATCAGTTTATCACTGATTCCAAGTACACATTTGTGCAAAATTTTTAAAAATTTCATCAAGATTTTCTTGAGATACGTATCTAGCTTATAAGAATGAGACAGATGCGGCCACAGTGACCTTGACCTTTGACATATGACCACCAAAATGTTATAAGTTCTTTGTAAAGTTAAAGTGGACATTTGTGTTCAATTTGAGGAAACTGCCTAAAGGAGCTCTTGAGATATTGTATTCACAAGAATAAGACAGATGCAAGATCACTGTGACCTTGACCTTTGACCATCAAAAGTTAATCTGTTCTTTGTGAGGTCCAAGTGGATGTTGTGTCAAATTTGAAGAAAGTCCCTTTAGATGTTTTTAAGATATTGTGTTCACAGGAATGAGACGGATGCAAGATCACAGTGACCTTGACCTTTGAGCACCAAAAACTAATCACAAAGTCCCTCAAGTCGTTCTTAAGATACAGTGTTCAGAAGATTGGGACAAACCGACTATATATAGTCGGATAACCTTAAAACATCATGCCTCTGGCCGCAGCAATTGCAGAAAACCTACCACAAGCATGATTTCAGTTTCCAAACTTGACTTAACAGCAAAACATACAATAATGCGCAAAGCTAACTAACTAAAGTGACCACAAACATTCAACAACAGTCATAAGTAAATCATTATGGAAAGGCTGTGAAGGTTGCTGGGTGTCTTCAAGATTAGCATCAATGTTGGCAAAGACCCAGTACTCAGAATAAGAACTATGAACTGAAAAAATGTCAATCTCCCAGAGTCTAAAATGATATTGTGAAATTAATTAACTACTCATCTAAGGACTACAGTCAAATTACTTAGAATATAAGTGTAATACTACAGACCACATGTAAGTGAGCAGACAGTGAACACATCCAAAGCAGGTTTTACAGGGTAATGACTCGTTTAGGGATTATCCCAAAGTTAAAACTGACAAATTTTTTCAACTAGCCCCTCTTGGTAATTTGTGCTCAGGGCCTGGCGAGCCTGCACTCATGTAATAATCAGGATAATCTGCCTGTAATAGCTGGATTATGGCAGGTTAGGGACACTGTACTCTTTGGCAGAGCCCTCCTCAGGATCTAAACTCTAATTCATTAATCAACTAAAGCCCATTCAAGGCCTGCTTAGAGACACACAGGGACTCAGCAGAGCTCTGACAGAGGGAGCTTCAACTCACTGCCAGATCCGTCATCACTCAGACAAACAGAACTTCATTTTAATGGGTAAAGCCGTTTCTAATCTGCATATTCCTTATTGTCAACAAATCCCATGAAAAGACCAAAATTAACAATACAGTGGTCCGTGGACCAATACTTTCTGACTTCCTGTCTCTGACTTTCAGCTCCATGCCCATCGGTCCCTGAGGACATAATAAGTCTTTATAAAAGTTTTAAAGATTCACTTTTAGAAGGCTCAATAATTTCCTCAAACATTTTAGTTTAAATTAAACACACGTGCATTTGTTGGGGACTACTTTCATCAGCGGATTAATTCACATTTGGTGCTCTAGTGAATGTTTGTAGCAGCAGGACAGTGTGTGTGAGATTAAGTGAATTTAAACCACAGCGTGTGTGCTCATGGTAATGAAGAAACATGGCACCCATTGCAACAGCAGGCGTGTTTCCATTAACCCCCAAATTGCGCAAACTAAAATTGCAAATATAAGATACACCTAATGGAAAACACTTCCATTTATCACAAAAACATTTTAATGCACACATGAGGTGGTATAGTTCAGGCAATTAAAAAAAAACATACTTTGCAAAACCGCAATAGAAACACTTTTGTAGGAACTGGTTCCCACGGGCATGATGCAGCAGGAGCTACAAGAGCTGTTACTGCATCGCAAAATTCTTCAAAAGCTGAGCTGGTCATCGAAGAACTTTTGAATCCACAATTCCTATGTGAGATCGTGGACTATCACCTCCCAGAAATCCCTCATACGTGGCTGCTCCCATGTTTAAGGGGCTTGTCTTTCCATTATCGCCCACATAACAAGCCTATATTGCCTTTGAGTGGAAATAATGACGGCTAGTGTGGTGGCTGACATAGAAATAAACCTGCTAGGATATAGCAAAAACATCACATATGCTGCCTTCACATGCTCCTCAGAAATATTGTATTTGCCATATTTATGAATTATGAGCACATGAATGACCCTCCAAAGTTGTGATTACCAGTGGGAAATTGGGAAATTTTAATGATACTCGAGTTGCTGAGTTTTGCATGATGTTTCAGGGTAGCAGAAATGGCGAAAAGCATGGAAACAGTGTCAACAATTCAAAATGAAATATTTCATTATTTTGTTCCTAGTAGCTATCATTTACTTTAACTGCCTTAAGTTAAATGTCCATTAAAGTTAAAACAGCGCACATCCTAACATTATAATGTAGCCTATCATTAGATACTCACAACTGCTAAACAGACTGGTGCATTATGGATCTTTATCACTTTCATGTTAGCTTGGTTTTTAAACAGCGGAGGTCGCTACTTGTGTGAAACAAGTTCATACAGTAGATGTACATGTTGCAAAATGACGGGGAAAAATATTTGGCAACTCTGAAACTACAGGAGGAGAAACTGAAGAGGAAAACAATGATTTAAAAAGTTCAACAAACAACATTATCTATCTGTGTGTATCAGTATGAGTGTTGTTGATCCTGATGATAAATCTCAGTCTCACAACACCAAACACTCAATCTGTGACTCTCCTCCTCCTCCCCCTCATGCTGCCGCTGGCCCCTCTGTGGGGCCACAGGTCCAGTGTGAAACGCACGCAAACATTTAAATATTTCAGACAGTACTCTTGCTCACCAACCAGCCAACACACACACACACACACACTGAGAGAGAGAGAGAGAGAGACGGCGGCGACAGCTTCATAAATAGTCCATGAGGAACGAACGGCCCCTCCTCACCACAACCTGTCAAAGGCCCACAATGATTTATTGATTTCTTTATTTGTCACATAAAAAGGGAAACTCGCTCCTCATGCCTCTCTCCTTTTTTCTCACTTGTCTTCTTCCTGCCACCATCTCTAACAAAAAAAAGGAAGGACAAATCGCCACTTGACAGGTCGAACAAGAGGGAATTCCCTCTGTGTGTGTGTGTGCGTGCGTGTGTGTGTTAGAAAGAAAGACCTGTGACTGCATCTGCTTAACTGTCTTTTTCATTTCATGTCTTTCTTTTGTAGTATTAACAGTAAGCCAAAGATAGAAAGTGTGTTCAAAATAACTATATAGCAGGGTTAAAATATTTTTCTAACTTTCCCCTTTTCTTTATTTTCTGTTCTTTACTTTTTCATCTTTTCATTTGTGTTACTCTTTTCTTTCCTCTTTTCCTTGTGTCCTTTCCTTTCCCTTAATCTCCTCTGCCTTCTACCTTGTCTTCTTTCCTTCATTTTTCCTTTCCTTTCATTTCTTTCCTCTTTTTCCTTCAAACTCCATTTCCTTAATTTCTTTTCCTTTCCCTCCTACATTGTTTTAAAATATTTTTCATTTTATATGTTTTTCCCTTTCTCTCCTTTCATTCAGCTGTATCCCAAGTTTCTTTCCTCTTGTTCTTTCCATTTTCCCTATCTTTCCTTTCCTTTATCTCTTATTTCCTTTTCTTTATCTATTCTGTCTGATTTTGGTGTAAGATACTGACACCAAAAGCCACTTTCTGTGGTGGTATGATATGCTGCTGGGTGGTGCGAAGAGTTTGTAATGTTATGATATGCCGCTGATTGCTGGACAGCACCTTGCTTGGCCGTTTGATATGCAGACAGGTGCCGTCAGTTGATAACGTGCCTGGACGGAATCTGTCATGGCCATATTATACGCCGCTGAAAGGTATCAGGTGGAACTGGTTTCCATGTATTTTTGCAGCAAAGTCAAAGTCAATGGCAGATGCAAGAGGATGTCTAGAGCGTGATATGTTGACTTGTAAGTTCACTGACAAAGCGGCGATTTGTGACGACTTGGGATAAGAACAAGTTGGTCTTCCCTACCCTTTACCTTCATCACTGTCGGTTTATTTTACTCCCTTTTGTTAAATATGTATTTCTTTCCATCATTCCTTTCTTTTCTCTCATGCCTTTTCATTGCCTCCCTTGCTTGATTGTTTCCCCTTTTACTTTCTTTTTCCTTCTTCCAACCTTAACCTCTTCTATTGCTTCTCCTTTTCTTCCTCCATTCTTTTCATTTCTCTTCCATCTCCTGTCTTTTAATGCTCTTTCGTGTTTGCTTCCTTGCTTTGTAATTTGTGTTTTTTCTTTCCTTTCCTTCTGTCTATTTACTAAATTATTCTAGGGGGTTCCCTTCCCCTTTCTTTCGTTCTTTGTCTTTACAAATCTTCTTAAACCAAATGTTCTCAAACATTAATCTCTTCTTGTCTTTTACAAACTTTGTCAAATTTTCTCATTTTTTCTCGTCGTCTCTCGAAGGTATCCTGCCCTACTATCCTGCACCTAAAAACATTTATTTCAATGTTATATGAGGCTCTGCAGGGCGTCACTCAGTCCCACAACAGTAGAGGTTGACAGGGACAGTAGTGTGCTGCTAAGGACACGAGCTTGACAGAACAATGAGACGTCTTCAGGTTGTTTTATTCCCTCCAGACTCTCTCTTCTGTTTTAGTCACCTTCAGTCTGTCCTCCCACCCCAAAGTAAACCTCACTCTCATTCAAACATTTAAACTGCCTTATTTTAACTCACCCCTCACTCCGTTTCCTCTCCCTCTGTCCCTGTCCATCCATCCCTCCCTGTCCCCCCTCTGTCTATTTGTCCCCTGCTTTCAGAGCCTCGTGGAGCGCTGGCAGGCTGTCGATGAGAAGCATTGGTTGGCGGCCGGCGCAGTCGATGACCCTGACAGTGTGCAGTTATCGTTCTAATTAAGATGCCACACTTGAGTTAAACCGCAGCATTAGGATTTGATGGGGAATTGATCAGGGTGTCAGAGGCGGAGTGAGACAGAGAGAGTGAGATAGGGAGGGGGAGATATGGTGGGAGAGGAGAGGGTGGGAAGGGTTGACATAATGTAAGGGTATCCGGAGCGAGGGTGGAGTAATAAACCGACACAGAAAAAGACAAAGAAAAAAATCAAGTGGACCAACTCTTACCATGTTGTCTAGGTGTATACTGTATAACTTTACAGTAAGTATACGGTGAGTGAAAGAGTATGGTGGCCATGAGGTCCCCAAAACAACATTTGTAATTTCATTTCAAAACTCGAGATATTTTCAAAATGTTGATAGAACAGCATTGCGAGTTGACTGCGTTTCCACTGAGTGATGTTATGCAACTTCTCCTCTCGCCACAACATTCCAGGAAGTATGGTGATGGATGTTCAAAATATTAGCAAGCTGATCTGTATTGCAACCACGGCACTAGCCGTCATTATTTCCAATGCCAGACAATGTAGGCGTGTTATGTGAGCAACTATGGAAAGGCAAGCACCTTATATGATTCGATCAACTTTTGAAGAGTTATGTGATGCAATAACACTTCTTGTAGCTCCTGCTGCATCATGAGGGAGCCAGTTGCTACTGACAAGCATGAAGCCATAGCATCATGTGACCAACAAAAATAAAAAAAGTGTTCACACTGCAGTTTTGCAATATATGGCTGTCTTGAATCGCCTGAAATACCACCTCATTGAAGTGTAAAAACTTTTTTTGCAATATATGAGACTTTTTTCAAAACAGACATGTGTCCATTAGTGTATTATTATTATTATTATTATTATTATTATATTCGCAATTTCAATTTGCGCAGTTTGAGCGTTGATGGAGACCTCTCTTTTGACAGCTTGACTGGAGGCTTAGTCAATAAATTACGATGAAAAGTTAATTTACTTTTATCGTAACAACATAATGTTTTTTTCTTAACATTGAATCATACTTACTTATGCTTTGAAAACATGTACTGCAAACATTTTACAATTTGCACTCTCTCAATGAATCCCCCATAGAACAGTTTGTATGATAGCTGATGAAAGTGACTGACAAGCTCATAGCCATAGCATCATGTGACCTATAAAAGCAAAAAAAGTGTTTCCATTGCAGTTTTGCAAAATATGGCTTCTTCGAATCGCCTGTTGTACCACCTCATTCAAGTGTAATACTTTTGCGTGATGAATGTGATTTCTTTTTTAAAATTGAAGTATCTCTATTCAGCAAATTTCATATTTGAAATTTTAATTCGCAAAATTTGAGGGTTAAATGAAACCAGCCTACTGTAATTGAGCCTCCTATATGTTTGTGGAGTGTGAGGAGCAGCAGGGCAAAGGTTAAGATAATCCTTGATTACATTTGATCACCATGTCAATATCCTCAATGACAGGAGCTGAGTGTGTGTGTGTGTGTGTGTGTGTGTGTGTGTGTGTGTGTGTCTGCATCCTCTGCACATTAGCTTGACACTGAAAGCTTTGACAGTTTCTTACTGCTTCTGTCTCTTGTGATTTCACTTGGAGCGCACACACACCTAAACACCGGAGCCGCTGCTCTATACAGAACAACAACAATGAGTACATTCACTTAAACTGTTTGCAAACACTCGAAACAACAGAACACACCGCTGCACATTAGAAACCTGTGACTGTGTGATTTACACGCACTACAACAGCTGTGTCCGGCTGCATGTATGTGCTGCAGATAAATATGAATGAGCAGCAGATAGGCTTCATGCATTAAAGTGGGTTCGGCGATGCATATTCACTCAGCTCACTGCACATATTCACATGCATTTTAGACACATTCTCACATAGGACTTTACTAACAACTCTGCACGCACGACACAGTTGCCTTTGCAGGAGGGACTGGTCTGGGGACGAATTAGATCTCACATGAGAAGTTTTGTTCATGCAACGAGTCTGTGAGTCATCAAAATTAGCAATGTAGGAATTGTTCAGGTCTTTAACTTATAGATATAATGTGCAGGATTTTCCTTAAAATACTGCATAAACTTAAACATGAAGTAATTCCTTTCAATCATCACTAACAAGGAACTTCTTGTTATAACAAGATACAATTTATCTTTGTTATAAAGCGAAACATTTCATGTTAAAACCAACGCGTTCTTATCCCAGGTCATCACATATTGCTGCTTTGCAGTGGACTTCCGCGTCTACATATTACGCTCTAGGTATCCTTCGGCGTTTGCTATTTGCATTCTGGGATGCCACTACCATGATGTCAGTACAAGCACAGGGTGGGACCAGCGCTAAGACATCAACAAATGCACATGCTGTTACAGATTAGAATTATGGAAAGGAGGGACACCGTAAGGTGAAGACAGGAAGCAAACACCAGCCTCCCACATGAATGTCTGGGATTTGTTGCACCCAACCACTGCCCCTTCTGCTCGCCCTATAGGTGCCCTTGCACTCCTTATATTTTGTCCTGACTGGCAGCTTTACAACCTGACCCCGTCTTGCTGCATTTCATGTGGACCCGAAAGGTTCAGTCTGGCTGTTTGTTACCAAAAGGGCGCATAACATGTGGATGCAACAGGTATACTAACACCGCAACAGGTTCTGTATGGCCATATTCTCATCTGATGACAGCCAGCGAACATTTCATGTAGATGCGAAAGGTGACTTTTGGTGTTGCGATCTTGTGCCAGAGGCACTGTCAAAGTGGCAATATTTTATGAATAAGGAATAAGAACAAGCTGGTTAAAATGTGTTTTTTTGTTTTTTGTTATAATGTAACAACTTAACTTATTGTTTCAATGAGAAGCTCTTGTTTAAATAAGAAAACTGTGTGGAGAAGGATGACATTGAGAAATATGGCTCATTTACATGATTTGATAAGTCCATGAAGAAACGTGAGTAGCTTCATAAGCCTTATTACCATCCCAATATTTCCGCTGCATTGAATTCTAAGCAGTGAGAGGGATAAATAGATCAAATATCCAGCAGCCAGTTGGATGGAGCTTTATAAAAAGGTAACAACCACGTGCCGGACTGTAGAAGGCTAAAAAAATCGTGGACAAAGAACAAAAAACAAAAAAATGCAAATATAGTGAGATGAAATGCTAAGAGGACAAAGC
Organism: Plectropomus leopardus; assembly: GCF_008729295.1. Taxonomy (NCBI): domain Eukaryota; kingdom Metazoa; phylum Chordata; class Actinopteri; order Perciformes; family Serranidae; genus Plectropomus; species Plectropomus leopardus. The sequence goes on from NC_056465.1 coordinate 5,658,155, forward strand.
CGGTGCTGGATCTGGGTTTCACTTTGGCCGACAATACATTTTACAAATAGCAGCGATCAATTCCTGTATAGTATACCTTTAATTAAAAGAATACATATCACAATGTAAAGAAGAGCTTATTGAAAGAAAAAGTTCAAAAGTGTGATTAGTGAGACCTACTTAAAGCTAGCATCCTCTCCTAATTATTTACCACAATACAAATTTATTTAACATTTATTTTACCAATAGTTATTATGTTGTGTCTGTTGATGGCTATTTCCAGTTGTTGGAGTTAACCAAAAAGTGGATTACTGAAGGGGTCTACCGGGCACAGGCCCAGGGGCTCAAAGTTTCAGAGGGCCTTCTGGACTTACCTACCTACAAAATGATCACAAAATTAACAAATTACTGACCAGCAACCCTCAAAATGACTACAGAGACATAAAAAAACCCACAAAGAGACGCAAAGGAACTGCAAAAATGTCCAAAATAACAATAAAAGCTGGCAAAACAACCACAAAGACAAAAAATGACTACAAAGAGACAAAATAACCACAAAGATACACAAAAATACAAAAAGATGCAACGAAGAGGCAAAATGACCACAAAGTCTGTGTCTTGTTCCTTTTAAAGAAAGGTGATGGTGCCTTGTGCATGTCTATGCCCAGGGGCCCATTATCTCATAAATATGCCCGTGGAGATACCATCAACCAATCAGAGCGTTGTGGACAGGATAGCAGGCATAATCTAGCTAGCTAGCTAGCTACATAGTGACAAAACAAATTGGCAACAAAAATGGCAACAGTCGTGGATGAAAATGATCGACGCAGCTGTGCAGTCATGTTATTGAGCCACATGTATCCTTCGCCCTTGGCTGTGTTATCATGCCTCTCTCTCTCTCTGTGTGTGTGTGTGTGTGTGTGTGTGTGTGTGTGTGTGTATGTGTGTGTGTTCACTTGTGTTTGTGTCAGGTCTGGTCAATCAGAGTCCTTTCAGGCAGCTGTTAGCAGCAGCCTGAGTTCAGCCGTGTGTCAGGTGTCATTCATGCTTCCTGTCAGTGTTGATGACAAGTGCGTCCCTCAGGTGTTTTATGTCACTATGTCCTTCTTCCTCTCAAACCGCAGGCTTATCGGGACAGACATAAGGTAAAGCTCACAACATGACAGTGCAGTCCAGATGTGGACTGACAGCTCACGAGCATCTTTCATCACTTCAGCTGCAGCTGGAGCTTTTGAGAGGAAAACACTAATTTTTACAGACATAAGATATCTAGTTCAGAGGTTGGTTTATCAATACAGAGCGAAGCTAATGATGATAAATATCACAAGTAAAGGTCAAATGTCATGATTGGCTGCAATGCAGCCTCCCTCCTCCCCTTCTGTATGTGTTCTTCCTGTCCGCATATCCTTCTGTGTCCTAACCAGTGTGTTTGTGAGTGTGGGCGTGGTCTTTCCCTGCAGGCTGGGCCAGGTGCAGGCAATCTCCTGATGAGATGATGGAGTACTTAAGCTGCTGTCTCAGACCTAATCGTCGCCAGAGTATTATTCCTACTATGTGAGTCACCTCTGCTCCATGCTTTGTTGCTCCTGCCGCTCGTGTATCCGCCTACCTGCACTCCTGCCTGCCTGCCAGCTTGCTTTCCTGTCTTGCCTCCGTACGCTCACCTGAGCACTCAAAGCCTCACGGAGAAACCACCTCATCCTGGTATGAACTGTTTGCCTTTTTCTGAAAACACATGGTGACTGCACAGAAAATTCTCCCTAATGCCATGACCGGCTTCATTCACCTTCCCCCTCCTGCTCAATTCCACTGTAAATAATAAACACCCTTAATTGTTAAATATCGTGTCTTGTGTATTGCGTCAGCGCTTGGGTTCTCAATATGTCTAACTCGTCACACCAAATAAATTTAAAATTTCTTTCCATTATTCTATACGTTTTGTTGTTATGATGATTGAGATTTTATGATTTTATGTTATTTAAAAGTCATTTATTACCCATTACACATTTCAGAAGTAATATTATTCCTTAACTTATTATGCCCCGCAAACGTTTTTCTTCAGGTAAGGTAAGGTAAGGTAGATTTATTGGTCATTTTTTACACAAAGTTTAAAAAACGAAATTTCATTGGTCCTTGATCTCTACTTGTTTAGAGATTTTTCTATTACAACCCACAAAACTGGTAACTGTGTCCTTTCTCCTCAAAATCCAGACTTTGCATAAGTGCCTCTGAGTGAACGTTCAGCTAAACTCCAAATGTCTGAGAGATGGAAAAGTAATTGTGGCAATAGGCGACCTTTTTATCCACTACATATCCTGCCCATAGACTGTGAATAAATATGGACGACATGATAGCTCCCTGACAGTGAAGCTTAAACATCTTGATCGCCCCCTGGTGGCTGGCTACAGCACAGGCCATAAACCCCGCCCAAGCATGCAAGTGAATGGAGCATGAATCAAACTAAAAACAAAAAGCACACATCAAATCTTATTTTTCTAAAGGCTGTCTCTGTCATTTTACGTAATTCTCATCACCCTTATGTACGTTTAAGTGTTTGTTTTTCTGAGAAGTTTGGCTTTAATTAGTTATTTGATGCTATAAAAAGGGTATGTGACATCATGACTGTCACGTTGGTTGTGTCAAATCTTCTGACGGTGACTTTGTCTCTCAAAATCTCAGATGTTGCTTATAACATTTTTGCCTTTTATATGTCAAATATCTTCACAAAGCTTCTTCTTGTACTATGCGAAGTATCTTCTATTGTTATCATTGCAGAATTGCAGGTGCTGAAAAACAAATAACAGCACAAAGGCTGCAGAACTGTTGTATTACAGAACAAAGTATTGTAAATCCAAACCGCTGCACAGTGATAGCTCCTTTCCAACAGCTCTGTGTTTGGTTGGTCTCGAGCCGTGACGGCAGACGGAGCAATTAGATTACACTCTAGTCTATGTGTTTACTTCCACTGGCTCAGCTGCGTTGCCAATCAACTCAGCTCAGGTAGTCCGCACCTTTGTGGATCAGATACACGGGGGCGTCGCCAGGAATTCTGGGCCCCATGAAAACATATCTCATTGGGCCCCATCACTACGGCCCAAGCCAACCCTGTACAATTGTTATAACCACACCTGCATTACCCGATGACCCATTAAAAGCAATAAACAACTATAACTTTGTTTTACACTCCTGAAAAATGTGAGAGGGGCCTCTGAGAGAGACTCCACATTTTTTCTAGAAAGGAATTCTGAATGTTTGTTCATTAACTCAGACAATTTAGTTAACTTATTGCAGTCACTACTTGAAGAGAAAAAAATGAAAATAAAAAAATAATTTTTATTTCAGGCCCAATAAGGGCCCCCTCCCCACTTGGGCCCTGGGTAGTCAGTCCCACTTTTCCCCCCACTATGACGCCCCTGCAGATACATAAGGCTTCTATTTTTGCCGGATGCCGGAGCACTTTGCATCAATTCAGCCGAATTAAGCAGAGAGCAGACAGTGACACAACATTAAAACATCCGGTTGATTTTCAGAATAAAACACTCTGTGTTGACGTCCAATCGTAATTCACTTAACTTCATCAACAAAAATGTCACAATGGGTGGATCCAGGCCTGGAGTCAACAGGTCAGAGGTTTTCAGGGGTCACTACCGACACCATGGACGAGGAGAAGCTGATTATGGAGGTGGAAAAATCATTTATGACACCACACATCCTTTTTATAAGGACAACCGCAGAAGGATGTTGTTATGGGAATGGATGCTGAGTTATTACTTATTAGCTTCTGTACTGATTTAATGTGCGTGACTCTGTAATTAGCGCGGAAAGTCCTCAGTCTGGAGTCTCCAGCTGATCCAGCAGTGCTGCGCTGTGCCGGACTCAAACTGCGACCGGTGGGAGTTGACAGATGAGGGAGCACGGAGCAAAACCGCACCTGAGCCATTCAGCAACGCACATGCAAGTGGTGGAAATCCAGGATAAGAACTGAGTCTGTGATGGGAAGAAATTTCCATCAATGGCCTGTGCCAATGTTCACAATGGAGTTGAGTGCAAAGTCCCATTGTTTAGTCTACTATAGTTATACTGACAGCTTTCACATTGGCCTTAATAAAACAAAGGGGCAAATGCAACACCAAAAAAAAAGTTGGGTGTGAAAGCACTCTGAAGATCTACAGCAAAGGGACAAAAAAACCCATCTACTCTACAGTCCAGGATCAAACCGACTGACTGCAATAATAATGAGTAACAGGCTGAGTACTCCAATATTACAGAAAGGAGACATATTCAACTGAACAAACCCTTTTTGAATGATTATCATGAAGGAAAAAAAAAAGCAATGTGACCCCTCGTCTTGTTTTACAAGGCCATTATAACCAACCTGACAACGAAATGTCGTTTAAATCGAAAACGTTCTCAGTAACATTTAAGACCCTCAAGGCTATTCCATCCATTGATTACCACTGATGGAGATCATTTACATAAGTATGGGAATGTTCAAGGTTAGTTCATGCTAAAATGATTTTCTGAGGCCGTTTCAGGTAATCTTCAAAAATAATGCATTTCCTATATAATATCAAGGCCCATGCATGCCCATCTCCATGCTCTCCTCCTCTCTCTCTGACGAAGGGGAAGAGCTATCGACTAACCATCAAATCTCCTATCTGCACGGCGGGCCATTTCTCCTTGTCTCAGCACTCCACACCTCCTCCATTATAGCTTACAATCTCATCTGAACAGGCAAATGACCCTATGAGACATGCAGAGAGAGGGAGAGACTGAAAGAAAGGAAGGAGGAGAGGGAGAGAGGGAGCAAAACGAGCATGGCATGGTTTTAATAACTTCCACCTGCCTGGCAGAGGAAATGTCTGCAGGTATTTGTCCCTCAAGATGACAATATCGCAGTCTCGTACAAAAACAACACTCACTTATGACACATTGCTGATTCAGTTTGTGTCAGCTGTGATTTCAAGTAGGGGTTGACCGATATTGGGTTTTGAGGGTTGATACAATATGGATTACTAGTAGTTATATACATTTACAATAAAAATGAAAATCTTTCTGTCAGCATTTAGAATTTGTAATATAGCAAACGTTCAGCATAAACCTGTGTAAATGCCTTTAGCAAATGTTTAATCAAAACTGAAACATTCAACATCAGATACAACAAGTTCTCAGCAACTTTTTTTTATACGTCATGTGAAAATTCAAACAAAAATGAATAAATAGAAATAGCTCCCTGAGGTCTTTCAAAGTAAAAGTTCCTTCCATGCTGACACTTTCTTTGCACTTTTAATTCATTAATTTTATCAGCGATCATTAAAATAAAACGCTGATACAGATAATCGTCAAAATGCCAAAAATCAGTCCCAATAATGGGTTGGGCCAATAATCTGTCGACCCCTAATTTAAAGTTTGCCTCGTGTGTTGACTATACTTGGTTTATTGTCAACAAATCCCATGCAAAGACAAATCCACTGATTCCTCCTAAGGACATACATCTTGAAATTAAAAAAAAAAAAAGCTTACAATCATATAGTGTCCATTTCCATTTCACTGTATAAAAAAATTGCAAGGAGCTGCATTGGTTGAGACGTGTTCTTTCAGGTACAGTAAGAGGATATATTACTATCTAAGGCCATGTTATAATGGGAATGGCCCTACTAAAAACTGAAAAGTCTTTCCTTTGCTTTTTAAACATCTGCGTTCATATGATAACATTGTGAGAACGATCCTTGTACACATGGATCTGCAAAAACAACCCAAAACGCTGTAGAATGCATGCCAGGCCAGTAGTTGGCGCTGTAACTTTGTAATGACACACCATAGAAGAACATTCAGACGATCCAAGAACCTTCATACTATGGAAATACAACTTTTGTTGCTTCATGAGCAGCTCTCATAGGAATGAATGGTGCTGCGCCTCTGTGCTGTATCCACATCCTCTTAATACATCTATGATCTGAACACTGACAGTATCATGACTCATCTAAGAACAAACAGCCCAAATTGGCCTAACTCCTGTCCTTTTTTTCCATCCAACCCCTTTTGTGTTTGCCATCATCACCCCCTCAGTAAAAAAGGATCTAGCTGTCACTCTCCCTGTCACTCTCTGTGGGTGTCTAACCACTGTTGCCCCACCTCCTCCTCTCATTGATCATCAGTGACAGTGATGTCTCTACTACGCTCTCAGACTGCACTTTGTTGTCCACCCAGGATCTCCCCTGACCCCGCCGGCATCTGTACCTGACGGTTACCGTGACAACTACATCCTGAGCAGTTATTGGTCCAGCCTGCCTGCCTGCCTGCTCCGACTCGCCTTCTGTTGGCAACCATAACTCCTGGCAAATGAGGCTTATGATCCCTCGCCTCCTACGCCCTTTATGGGTGCTTGGGGAGACAATGGGGCGATGCAGACCCTCCTCCCCCCCGCCTCTGCCTCAGTGGTATTTCTCCTCACCCCCCTCTGTCTTTCCTCACACATATATATGGCTGAAAGTGGTCCATCACCCCCTTCACCCCTCAACCCCCCTACTCTCAGCTGCTCACTGATGGATGGAGAGGCAGAGGAATTAACCTTGGCTTTATGGGGACTCCTCTGCCACTCTCCACTGCTGTCTGAGATCCCTGTTTGCCTCTCTGACTCTCTTCTCTTGATTGTTCTGTGTGTGTGTGTGTGTGTGTGTGTGTGTGTGTGTGTGTTCCTCTTAGCGAATGCCCCATGAACAGGGCAAATGATGCATATTGAGGATTGCTTCCAAATGAGGAGTGATTTGTCTCTCCTCAACTGGAGGCTGTTAGTCAAAGACAGCGGGCAGTAGCCATGGCGACAAGTTTTAAATACATGTTTGACATGAGACGACATGTGATAGATATTATAAACATACAACTTTGATCATTTGTCCCAAGAATATTAAGACTGAGTCCAAAAACACGATCTTGTTCACTCGTTCACTGTCCTACAAACAGGTGACACATACAAGGAAAGCAATAAATTGGTGGAGGAACTTGCAAATGTCCCAGTGGGAAACTTTACAATAACATCATCCGATTTCTTACTTTCCTCCTGTCATAATTACCACTTACTAAACGCATGTTGTTTTGCAGTATTTGCTGATTTGACTGATTCTGTCTTTTTCTTGGACAGTCTGATTCTAACATTTAATGACAACAGGTCCAATTGCAGTCTTGAGTAAGAAATGTTTTAAAAATATCTTCAAATTCTTTGCAACATCAGAGAGGATATGTGAACACAAAACAGTACAGTGCAGTGCATGTCAACATGCTGATTGGTTGAGGCAAGGCAAGTTTAAAACATTAAATCCTCTCTTTTCAAAAATTTGTTTTTGTCATTCTCAATGTGGGTTCTTAATGAGGCAAAAACTTCCAGCTCTTTTCAGATTTTTTTTTTTTTAACTCTTTATGTCAAAACACGTTGAAACAAAAAAAGAGTATTTTAACATAGGCCTCTAGGGAACTTTTATATTAACATTTCAAGTTGGCCAACAAAGGCTGTGCAGACATTTCTAAATGACACCAGTGAATGTTAGTTTCTTACAGATGCAGAAGCAATAAATGGGGAATTTTGCGCAGTTATAGCTAGTTTTCATCCCAATTAAAATAAGAAATGTACTACCTTTTTATCAAACTATGAACTCTCCTATTGTGTATTGCATCAAACACCAGCGTAACTACATTGTTACATACTTAAGCTAATCATTGTGCACCAACAGGAAAGGATTTTGGATAAAGTAAAAACTCACAGTCCACATCTGTTGTTTTGCGTCTCATCCAATGACGACCACATCTCCACCCAGTGACCCTCTGCCCTTCCTTCCATCATCATCATTTCTCACACACGATATACACATCTGAACCATATATTGTGAGCTTGTGGTGTTCATCACTGAGGGCGCTGCATATTACCAGCTACAACATGATTGCGCTCATGTTATCAGCGGCTGTATCAATCCAATAACTGAGTACTTTGAGGCAGAGCGATCATCACTGCTGTACATGCCTATAAAACCACCAGGGTGACATGTCACACAAAGCCACCGACCCTGCTCTTAACCCCTCTCTTTCGCCCACCCCGACCCTCCCGCCACCCCCCTCGACCCCAGCTAATTCCAGGTAGTGATGGTGAAGTGGAAGGGGGGGGGGGGAGGGGAGAGTGACAGGGGCGTGAAGGTGAGGGAGGAAGGGGTGATGGAGGTTAATAGTCCGTCTCTCTTTACTGGCCGTAAAGGGCCCAGACAGTCTGTTAGTGCTTTAGCGGCAGGTCAATCGTACATGTCCCTTTGTATTAAAGCTCAGAGGTGATGGACAGCAGGAGGGGCAAAACAGGGGGGGGGGGGGCTGAGGGGGCAGGAGGTAGTCTAGATTCAGTCCCAGGCAGGTAGATCATGTTTTTTTTACTGTACTGCTGTCCATCAGCTGAGGTAACGAGATGACCAGGTAAGTCCATGGCTACATCTACATTACTCTGTTTGAAATTTAAGACGCATCAGTATGGCTATTAGCATAATATACCAAGAAGAAGAATACAAAAAAGTAAGCATCAGGGATGTATTAACTCGTGTTGTAGTCAAGACCATACTAACCATATGTATATATATATATACCTAAGGTATTTTTGTGCCTAAACCTTACCACACATTTACCATAATGTTTTTGATTAATTTAAAGTTTTAACATCTGCTCCAAACGAATGTAAAATGTAACGTATCCATGGTTTGGTTTGCAAAAAGTACGACATAATCATTTTTCCTGGTGACTGGGTTTTTATTAAAGACAGACTTTGAGATTTCTTTTTGAAAGTGAACAATTCAGAAATAAAAATTGAAAAATCGAAAATGCTGTAGACTGCTGGATGTGTACCTTCCACTTTTTTGGCCCTGCGTTTCTTTATTTTATTGTAGTATAAAACTCATTTTACATGGAAACTTGGGTGAGTTGGGTCCATAAGGTGAATATGTCACTTTTTTCTAGTTTAGCCAAAGTAAACATATTGAAAAAATGATTGCAGCTGAAACTTTGAACTCACCGAAAGTCTTCTGCTGACTGCATTCATGTGCTGTCAAGAGGCTCCAAAATCCGAGATATCAGGGTGGGCTGCAGGATACTGTTGCATTCACAAGTTCTGTTGTGGGAAAATCAAATCCAGAAAACACATAATAAGTACCACTCTGGATGCTAAACCATTTTGTACTAAATATCGCTGATCAACAGCCAGTTGTTGTTGCATTATACTTCACCATTATAACCAGAATGTACAAAATACTTCAGTGCATCAATATCCAACAATTAGTGTCAGTGACAAATACACCCACTTTCATTACACATAACTCTGAGTATAAATATTTCATCTCACTCAACAACTACAAATAGATGTGTCTGTGAAGTCTACAATCGGTTAATGTTATATTTGCCGTCTTAATGCAATTTTTATCACACATGGAGGGGAAAAAAATTGGATTTTGCTCATGTTGCCCTCACTTGATAAAAAAAAAAAACAGACATGTCAGCGTTCAGGCTCTCCTTGTGATGGGAACTATACATACATAAGCTGGACGCACTCCAGACACGGAGGTAGAGCAGGACCAACTACTGCGCACACACTATATTAGAGAATGTGTAACAGCCTCTCTCAGGCTTCCATACAAACACAACACCAGACCTTAAGACACATGTTAATATGAACACAGCATTAGAACTGTCTGAAAAAGAAATTCTGCCCTGATATCCTATATGCAGTACAGACACTTAAGCATTTCAATCTTTTCAGGTACTTTATCTTACAACATGGTGCATCTTTTTGCATTTCCATCGTGAAAAATTGTGGATGGTACCACTGCTATCTTTTGGATCCTTCCCATTTTTGGTCATCCCTCTGCTTGGGGTACCTGGCACACAGATCCGATACTAAGAGGTGGAGCTAGAATCACTGCAGTCTATTGATTGGTCAGTAGAAAATCAACACTTTGTGCTCAGGGCTGAATCGTGGCTGGTTTAACGGCTGTTTAGTTTTTCATATATTTTTTAAGAATTACTATAAATAAGAAAGGATGTTTGCAGCCTCTAGCTGTAGCTGTAGACTGACAAAAAAAAGACATTCACTTTGCCAACTGCTGCAACTTTTAAGGTGGAATTTAATCCTCACTTGGAGAAAAACGTGTTTGAGCTTAGTTCAGTGTGCTCGGGCAGAATAAACCCCCGCTCTTGCCTGACAGAGTTACTGTAAAACCTGCTATTTATAAATGTCCCATAGAGAGACTCTCACCGCAGCCTGCTCTTTTTGTGCAGCCCCGTTCTATGGATGATAAACAGGGTGCAGATATCACTCGGTATCATTGGTGAACAAGGAAATAAAGCAAGTGCTGCTAGACAGACCAGTGAGTGTTATGAACCCTACCCACATGTGAGAGTTCTTTCCAAACTGGTGAAAAGACCAACCAACATTGCCACCAAACCAAGACTCCCTATTACAGTGTTGTGATTGTTTTGTGGCCTTTTCACAACTGAATAAGATCACAAATATTTGGGATGTAAAAAACAGGTACACTGCACCCCCCCACAGCGGCCCTGAGTTCACTTCCAGTTCTTCTCTTCTTTAAAACCCGTCTCCCTCCCTACTTGCATTTATGTATTTGTGGGCTCTTCTGTGAGCCAGACTTCCTGACTATTGCAACATTTGATCCAACCTCAAAATTCGGCTGAATATGGCTGTCAGACATCACTGGAAACACACAAACAAAGCCACATGTTGGAATGTCCATGTTGGTCCATTCCACTGACGCCATTTGTGAGTGTGAGTATGACAGTGAAAGAAGGCGAATGCTCGGTACGCAGCCCCTGATTGTTTGAGAAAAACTCCGGTCCTGCTACATGATCAGGTGTGGCGGCTGGAGCTTGTCTGTCTCCCCATCAGCCTGTTACCGTGACGACAGGAGCTGAGGTCTGTCCCCTTTTAGTGTCAGCCCCAGCGACGTCCGTGTCATGTCAGTCCAAACGAATGGCATGAGTGTGTGTGTGTGTGTTTGTGTTTTGGGAGAGCAGCTGAGTGGCCCTGGCAGTCTGTCCCTTAAGATCAGTCTTTCCTGCATGACCTGCTGACCCCTACACACACACACACATGCACACACACACACACACACAGAAAGGAGGTTTTCCATTTTAAACGCAGGAAAATAATAGGTGATGTGAAAGAGAAAAAATCTTTCATCTCACACATAGTTTATAATTAGGACCATGAGAAAGAGGTAAAAAAAAAAAAAAAATTCAAGTATTCCTTCAACAACCAATAAAGACAATATCCTTCAAATTTATACAAGGATAATTTTCCTTAAAATAAGAGATTATAAAGCAGTTATTTTTTACTATTTCACCCTTTGAAACCTGAGCATATTGGCTGAATTTCTTTGAAAAATGGGAAGAATGGTTGTCATAGGTAGACGTGGGAGGTCCTGACTGAGCAGCACCATGTGACGAGTCCGGAGTGAGAAAGTTTTGGGAAAATCAGTAGCATTCCTGCAGTGACGATGGATTCATTTGATATGTAGAGATGTACATCGTCAGCATAGAAGTGAAGGAAATTACAATGGATGATATTACGGAGCTGGAAATTGTGGGGACGAAAAGAAAACCATTTTTAACCATGTGTGAGAGATGTCCGGAGACAAACCTCACTCTACTATACCGACCAACTAAGGACTGTCACACACACACACGCACACATTTACAAAAACACACACACACACACACACACACACACACGTAGCGAGCAGGCAGTGTGGCAGACAGGACGTAGAGACAGTTTCCAAGATGTGGGGGGAGGGAGGAGCTGCTCTGCTATTTCCTGCGTCTAAGGAGGAGCATTAGACCCAAGACAATGTCACAGCCAATCACCTTCAACACTGTCACATGACTCCTCGCAGTTGGCCCTCACATCGTCCTTCCTTGTTCCTAAGCCTTCCTGACAAGCCCCCATCTGAAGGACTCCACTTGTCCAAACACACCTTCCTCCCCTCTTCTCATCCTCCTCTCCTTTTTTTCATTTTTCCGCTCCTCCTAACTTGCCTCCTCCAGTCCTCCCTGCATCATCTCTCCTCTTCGTGTCCACGCCAGCTCATTGATCTCTGTCAGTATTGAATGTCAGAGACACGTTCAAAGATGCTTTTCGTTCCCCATTAATAATTCACACTGCCTGAATCATCAATAATAATTCTCACAGAGCAATCATTCAGCTTTACCACCTCTCTCTCTCTGTCCCTCATCCCTCTCTTCCTCTCTTTATCCACTTCCTGCCCTAGGCTATTCTTCCCTTCCACACCTTACTCCCTACTTAAACTCCTCTCGCTCTGTGATATCTCTTTTTGCTTATTCGGACCACTTTTCCAGCCCTTTTATGTGGATCATATCTTCGTCCTTTTTTCCCTTGGCAAGGCACTTTTCATGAGGTCGGCCGGTGCTTTTACAGTTATGGATTATCTAAACAAGACCTACTCCTGCCTTTATTCTAAAGGAACAACCAGTCATGTTGGTTTTCTACAATTTTCCTAATGTAATAAAACATTAACATTATTATTAGACAGGCAGGGAAATCCTGTTCTGCCATCCTCTTCTTTAACTGCGGCAATAACTCAAGTCCTGTCAATCAACTGCTCAAAAATGAATGAGGATGGACTATGTGTCACCGCCCAGCCAGTGTATATTTACTTTAATAGATATAGTGGAGTGGAGGAAGAGGTGGAGGAGGACAAATAGAGGCAGAAAGCCTCTCTTAATGTACATGTAAAACTCTCCAGTGGGCCCATGCCAAGTGTAAGTGGTTGAGTGATATTGGCAAAGGGAGAGAGGAGGGGATGGAGGGAGAGAAAGTGTCAGATTTAGGCATTTTCCTTAATGCTATAAGAGCTTATTGATATTTTGATTTTCACTAGGGGCCGGCAGGTGCTGAGGCAGCTGCTTTTCGCTCTGTCTCTTTACGGGTGAGAGATGTGGAGTTCATTCCGTCCTGCTCGTGGAAAACCGTCCGGAAAACGGTCTCTTGGGAATGCCGTCACAACCAGAAAGACAGAGAGACAGAGAGAAAGGGAGGGAGAGAGAGAGAGAAAGAGAGATGGAGACAGGGAGGAAGGAGGGAGGGGAGAGCTGTTGCATGCTGGGGAAACACAGAATGGGTCATCTAAGGTCCATCAGTTTGAGGACTTTTTTCACTTTATATTTAAGACATGAGGCCCCCGTCAAAGGAAGTGGTACAAATCTGTACCTTATACTGGAATTACTGTACTTTACTCAGGAGAGAGCAGTGGCACTCCTCCTCAAGATGGTTATGGCGATGGCCCCCAGCTCATTCAGCGGTTTGACCCGAAGTGAGATATCTCAACAGCGACTGCCCAGATTGCTACAAAGCTTAGTAATAATCATGGATGTAAACAGTGAAGTGGATACAGTGTTTGAGGCAGGCCTCCATTCATTCCTTTGAAGGTTGCACAGTGGTGCATTTACCCAAAAAAGCTAAATTTCCTTGGTATGAAATTACCTACAGTAGATATTCTGCACTGTGGGACCAATGCAGCAGGCGGACTAAAGACATCGGCGGGCCAAGCTGCTAATTTCAGGTTTAGCCTGCCGCTAACATGAATCAAGATGCAGCTCTTCTAGACTTTTGACATGTTATTGTACCAGATAGATCAAATCCAGAACATGAAAATTGTCATTCATGGGTGATGCGCAAACAAAAAAAAAATTATCTACTGATTTACAAGCGTCTCTTTCATGATGTAAGCCTATGGGGAAATTTTTTTTTGGCCACATGGTATGACCTGACAGACGCAGAAGTTGTAATTCCAAGTTTGGCTATTATGTAAAATTGGCTTCAAAGCCCGGTGCTGTTCCTGGGGGCTTAGTGTGAATATCCATGGTTCCCAGACGATGCTAATATTTTTCCAACTCACTGACCTTTACTTTACTACTAGCTTGCTGGCCACACCTCAGGGTTTTTTATGTGATTCACATTGGTGCGGTGTTCAAGTCACAGGGCAGTGGTTCTAAATCTTTGTGCTTATGACCCCTTTAATATGAAGCAATGTCTTCTGTGCTTGTCAATGTGAGCAGTTAAAAAGTGATCATCCGGCTCAAACCATTTCTTTAGATTTTTTTCTAAAGGCCTGAAGAGGTAAAAGCATAATATACATAATGTACATCACAAAAAGTAAAAAAGAAAAAAAGAAAGAAAAAAAAGTAAAATCAGAAAAATAAGCACAAAATTGTTTTACAGAAATGTGTCTATTCGTCACATTAACCCTAACAGCAAATTGGACTAGAAGATCAGGAAACAATCTTACATGGAAGGATGTTAGAAATGGAGGATATCTCATGTTTACATCTTGCATCCTGAATAATTTCAACAAAAAGAGAAAAAGTATGATGGTAGCTAAATTACTTCCAGACAAAGCTGCAGGTTTACCAATACCAGTATTAATGGCTGCATCCACTACATTTTTTATGTAAACTTGCTGGTGTGACATTCAGGGGTATCTAATTATAACAAGCCATCATTAGTGTTAGTTTAACCTACTGTTTGTTGGCATGACGATATACATTCAGGCTTTATTTAATCCAACCCTTTAATATTATAGGGATGTAATGGACATTGCAGCCTCTAGAGAACTCTAACAGGCCTTTAAACTTGATATTTCTCCCAAAGAACCAGGATTAAACTTTCTTACCTCAGAGAGTCATTTCACAGCCCGACTGCCATGCAAGCCCGCTCTTTCACACTCTGTTAAAAATAAAACATTGATCCTTTAGATCTAGTGGTACAGTATGTTTGGGTGCATCATGATACAATTATCTAATCTATAATAGACTGATTAATACAGCCTTTGGGTAACTTATTGAATTATATGTTTTTCAATTTAATGACCATATAAACTCGAAACTACAAGAGCAATTAAGATCTGCCACAAAATGAAATTGAATACAACAAAATGACATGAGCAATAAAATCAAGCTGCAAGTATTCCATATAGAGTATACACTCTCTGTCAGATAATAATCATCTGACACTGTACTTTTGTCTCTGAGTCTCACTGAGTGTCTGACCTTTACTGTAAATAAATAAAAGGACTCCTGCGTATCATAAGAAGAGGAAGCTTGTAATCACTTTGACTCCTCGCCTACTTCAAGTCTCTCCAGCACCACTTTTGTCTCTAATTGAAACAGCTCACTAACAACCCTCTCAGGGATCCGGCCCTGTTTTCACAGTCTCCTCTCTCTGAGGAGCAGCCGCAGCCACACAGGGATATGGCATAACAAAAAAATCCATCTTGTCTGATTTAAACATAACATGGATCGACTGTCTCACACACACACACACACACACACACACACACACACACACACACACACACACACACACACAGGAACACACACATTTTCCCTGTCAGAGTGTTGAGGAGGTCAAGGAGAAACAGGGAGTCGGTGTCCAATCGACTGTTGAGAATGAAACCATCCTGCTCTGACTGCTGCAGGGTGACAGTCAAAGTCAAGACACTGTGTCTGAGCTCAGTGTTACTGTCAAGGAGCTGTGACTACTGCAGACTGCAAAACATCTCTTTCTTTTTACAATGACAGTCCTATAAAAAAGAAATACTTTTAGTAAACACAACCCTTAAATCTAGTCACCTTAAAAAGACTTGAAAATTGGCCCTTGAAAAGTTTGTAGCAGCATTTTCATAGAAAAAAAAATGCAGGATGAACTTTTCAAACCATATGTCCTGCATCTAAATGCACCTCTTTTCTTTCAAGTCTGTGTGCTCAGTATCTTCCAAAAACTCTTATTTTCACCTGAAAATAGCTAAAAACACAGCTTTAATCTTGATTAAGCACAATCAGTGATTAAAGGTTGTGTGTGTGATTTGTGCCTGCCTCCTCTCTTTCATTGGTCAGACTTGCTCTGTCTCACTCAGTGACTGAACTCACACATTCCTCCCTCCAAACGAAGAAGAGCACGGCTGACTCTGACTTCATCTCTTTATCTATAGTTAGCAAAGGTGGAGAGATAAATGTATATTTCTGTATATTATAATTATGTATCACATGTAGATATTTAAATGATTTTTTCTTTCAGCTGAATGTAGGATCCTCTGATTTAGTCTTGGGTGTTTAGGTTGGGAAGGCTGTGCATTTTGTTTTGTTTTGATGTTGCTTTTCTGTTTGTTTCCCTTTTTCCTATTGTCTTTGTTTTAATTAAAAAAGTCCTGGAGAAGAGTGGTGTGTACACTAGTTAATTAAATGCACTGATTAGATTTATGCTGCATTTATATATTTATCTAAAATGTGTATGTTTGAGTTTATTTGCTAACAACTTGTGCAAACTGACCCCTCTAAATAAAATGCCTTAGATATTTTAATGACAAAAATAAATATATTATAAAATAAATTAAAATAATGCAGATATTTCATAAAATTAAAACAGCCAAGTGTGATTCCAAGGCCACCATGGTACACCCTTCCACCAAGTTTTATGAAAACCAGTCAGTAGTTTTTCCATAATCCTGCTGAAAAACAGACAAACAGAAGTTGTAATAACAGTTTTGGTGAAGTCTTTCTTTTTCATGTCTATACAATTTAATCACTTAAAGAAGTGAAGCCAATCACTAATATGAATTCAGTCCATATCATATTGGACCAAACAAAGAGCGAGCTTGGACAAAGTGCTTCTGACCAATGGTAAAGAAGGAGGCGGGTCCTCTTAACTACAACACACCTGTTGATAAGCTGGACAGAGCCATGGGTAAAGGTGGGTTGAAAAATATGATTTTGGTATAATAAGAGCTTGGAAAATTCTAAACAAATTAATGCTGGATGGAGAAATAGATTTTGATACAGATAACATTAAAGATGTTTCAATGGATGTTTTTATTCAGCCATGTTCTCAAGTGATGCCTTTGCGTGTTGTATGTGGATGAGCGTGGTCGAGTCTAGCCGTCTGCCTGAATATAATAACAAAGCCACCATATGCCACCGTATGCCACCGTATGCCAAAAGGACTAACAGAGTGGACCTATCTGACGAGTCTGGAATGTGAGCGGGCTGTGTGAGATTATTCACTTATTATCCACTACATTAAACTGATTTCTGGATAATTCCTGAGGACAGAGAAACTGCACAGGGTGGAATTATAAACCTGTTGCTTTAATGACAGAAACAAATTACTCAATTGACTGTTTAGGTGGATTTTTGTTTGTTTGTTTGTTTTTAAAGTAAAATAATCATTCACACTGTCAAACAAGGAGGGGGAAATATCAACCATGCAGTGTATTATTTGATCCGTGGCACACTGAGAGCTGAAACTAAACTGCATATCTGCACACTAAAGTCAGAATTATTGTAATATTTACAACCATCAGAACTCAAAGTGTGTAAAACTGAGAATCTCAGATAAATTCCAGACAAGAGACTGAATATCAAAGCACTGTCTGACTAATTGTTTTGGGTTATTAAAATAAGCATGAAAGAGAAGCAGAACTATTAATACCAGCAGTGACAGTAAAAGGAGCTCTCCCTCTCTCTCTCTCTCTCTCTCTCTCTCTCTCTCTCTCTCTGTGTGTGTGTGTGTGTGTTTGTATGGGTGTGGGTGTGGTTTCTGTGGCTGTGGTCACTGAGTGCTGCTGTCTGAAGCTCTGCTGATTTGCACATTTACAAATCTGTTATATGATACCACTAAATGGAGGCAAATGGAACAGAGGTGACTTGTTTAATTACAGTGTCACTGTGTAAACTGTAACGTGATAAATCACATTCTTTATTCATATATGTGAGACTTTTGTTTCTCCTTTTCTCATCAAAACACACCCACTCACCAAAAGTGGGACGTAAATGTCTTCAACACAAATATTGACATTTATTAAACCCTCTGAAACCTCAGCAAACTGGTTTGATTTCTTTCAAAAGCATGGGGAGAAGGCAATGAGCAACTTAACAACTCAAAAATCAGCAAAAACATGTAAAATGTAAAAATAGGCAAATAAGTTAAATTAAAAAAAAAAAGAAAATGACCAAAAAAGCCTAAAAAAACCCCACCTAAGCTGTCCTATCAAATAAAGGCAAAATGCCAGAAAACTAATCTAAAAAAAAAAAAAAAATTACGTCACCTGCTCTTTAGTCTCCTTCCTTCAGTTAGTCGGTGACACTCGGGGTTAACGGAGACTTCTCCACCTGTTAAAAGAAACAATTGATTAGTGTGCTGCAACGGCAGTGAAGCCCACAGGTAAGGGATATTTAACACCGAAGAGGACACTCTCACCTGTGTGTCACTGCAGGTCTCCTCTGCAGCCGCACCGTGTCTCTCTGAACACACACACCATGCCATTAGGCTTCCGCATGTACACACATTACATTCTTTCGTGTTGCATTTCCTAAATCTGCCCAGAACCCTGTTTAGTTGAAACATCTGTGAACAGGAAGTGGCCGCAATACAGTTTCCTGATGGTAAAACTAAGCAGTGCTGAGCAAATATAAACCAAAATTCTGTCTCTGTGTTGACAATTTCTCTATAACTTGCACAATGTCACTCACCAGGTGGAGCATTTACTGTATTTGCCAGGTGCAGTGCAGTGCATTCTGGTAAGTGTAGGATTTCTACCTCTTGATCAAAAGTGAGTACAAAGTTCCTTTTCCTCCGTTGTCTCTGGTCATGTAGCACCAATATCAAAAGCATACAGTTACTGCACAGACAGCCTAGTTTTATGAAAAGACCATCTTTCCAGCTGTAAAATACTTTTCTAAAAGGCACTAAAAACTTTAGACACCAAAACAAGACACAGTGAAGGTTGACATCTTAGTGAAGGGAAGACCAACATATAACATTTGCTCATTAGTTTGTGTGACTAAGTTCACAGCAGTTTAAGGATCCAGGGCTGTAGCTCTGCTGTTCCTCATGAACAGGGTTTCGCTTCCGTAGAAGCATCAGAAAAAAGGAGAGCTACAACAAGAAACACCATGAAGGGACACATTAGTGAAGAGAAGAACACATTCATAATCCTGGAGTGTAGCTCTGCTGCTCCTCACCAACAGTATGCCCTTGCCTCCGTAGAAGGATCAGTCACTGGAAAAACTAAAACAAGACACAACGTTAAGGGACACATAAGTGAAGAGAAAAAGCTTTTTTTTTTCTCAAATTAGAGCATCTTAATACTCCTGGAGTGTAGCTCTGCTGCTCCTCTTAAACATGGTTCTTTTGGCTCCTTGGTGAGGTTGAGCGTGATGTCCGGCAGCTCTCACTAGTCCGTCTGTTCCATTGTTGTTGAACAGTGACCTGTGTAATGAGAATTTATTTCACATGTTAAAAAGGTCAGAAACTGGAACTTCCGGATAAAAAAAAGTCTTGATCAAAATTTCTTTGGTGTTAAAATCTCTTTAAGTCAACAGTATATGATGCCACCCAACTCCAAATATGTCCAGCATTGTCCACTTTCTGGAGAATTTAAAATAAATTGATTTTGTGTGTGTGTGTGCGTGTGAATTGTCATTAGAGGGGACGAACCAGTGTTTGTCTGCAAACCACTTTCTTTGTCCTCTCTTGGCTCTGCCTCTGTGTCTCTGTCGGCCTTGTGGGGCAGTTGGACCATGTGAGGTTCTGTGTGTCGTGTTCTCTGTTACAAGACACTCTCTCCTCTTCCTGTTACGTCTTTAGCGCAGAAGAAAAATGTGTTCAAATCTCTGAAATCTTAAATCTTCAGTGAAAATAATCAACGTTGAAGTAATGTTACACGTACCTTTGTCCATGCAGTGCAGCGTCATCGTCCATCTTTCTCTTACTTTGATGCTGCCTTTGGGCCTCTGGTGGACTTCCAGCTGAGTCACCATTAATGACATTTGTGTCCATCTGCTTGTGGAGAGGACAAGTTTGTCCTCTGATGGACAGATTGGCCATAAGAGCTGTGAGCTCCTTCACAGCCTCATCATCCTCTCTGACTTTAAGATACTGAAATGCAAACTATTTGAATACTTGTCAGGATAATTTATTTCAACCACTAGTTTAGGATTTACCTTTGAGAAACACACAAATAAATCATCACATTGACTGATCTTACTCTGCGTTTTCTTTGTCTCTGTGACATATTCTTGCCTGTTGTAGACATTGTTGCTGACACTGAAATGATTTGACTCTTTTTCCTGCTGCACACACTGCGTGAGGATTAGAAATGATGAACACAGTTCAAGTTTTTACAGAGATTCTCTCTTGCAGACCTCTGTGATGTGAGATTCTAGAACTGCAGTTATGATATAATACCATATTAATAAAATTGTTGATCATTCATTCCGCATTCCACCGATGCTAAGGGAAAACTGAGATGGAGTTTTTTCTACAATTACAATAACAATAATTAGGGCTCAGTTGTACATGTATTTGAATCAAAATCACACTGAGCACTGACTATTGCAATATTTGGACTATAAATGCACAAAAAACACAACATTATTTGAGATATTTGTTTGTCTTATATGTAAATATATTATGCTATTAGTATATAGTATGTTATTAGTTATTACTATTATGCTATTACTATTTGGCCCCTAGGTGTGAATGTGAGTGTGAATGGTTGTCTGTCTCTGCGTGTCAGCCCTGTGTCTAGCGACCTGTCCAGGATGTGCCCGCCTCTCGCCCAATGTAAGCTGAGATCAGCTCCAGCCAGTAAAGGATAAGCTGTTTCAGGTAATGGATGGATCAGTGGATTATATCATTATTATATCATGATCTCCCTTAACACCATGTTAAAGTGGTAAAGGAGAGGTGCATTTTAATTACTTACCTCTGGGTAAGTAATTAAAATGCATCTATAATAAATCTATAATAAAACATTATCATTTATTAGCTTACCCTTTGAAACCTGAGCTAATTACCTTAATTTCTTTCAAAAACATGGAAAGAAATCCACTTAAATAGAAATGACCCAAAAATGTACACAAAAAAATGTAAAAAGTATAACAAAATTACCTAAAAATTAGGAAAAAAGGAAACAACAATAAACAAACAAGAAAATGACAGCAAAATACTTTTAAATATATAATTCTATTTTATACACACACATACATACACATATATATATATATATATATATATATATATTATATTTCTTGCCACGTTGCTCATTGCCGTTTTTCCTCATCTATTCAAAAGAAAGCAAACCTTTTGCTCAGGGTTCAAAGGCTTAAATATTTGTGAAAGGCGTCTGAATACAGCACAACAAAAGTGATGTTGATCCAGGTTTCAAAGGGTTTATTTGATTTTTTTAAAAATAATTTGAATCTACAAAGAAACTATTTTGAACTTTTTTGAATGAAAGAAAATTAATATATTGCAGTCAATTTTGTAAAGTGGTTGGCTGCAACAAAAAAAAAGGAAAATACTGAATTATGAAATTTACTGTAAAAATGTGAAAGACAATAGGATCAATCAAAAAAAGAAAGAAAAATATAGACTGTTCACGAGTAATTTCATTCATCCCTGCAGGGTAACATGTGCAGCAGTGTTCATATACACAGTGTGTGTGTGTGTGTGTGTGTGTCTCAGAGGGATAGGAGGTAAGGGATATCTAACACCTAAGAGGACAGACTCACCTGAGGCCGGTGCCAGTTTTCACTTCCTGTACTTATCGACACCTGCTTCCTGTTGCAGGAGGAAGTGGCCACGCAGCACGCAGCCCAAGTGAAACTGGAGAGAGTGTTTGCACTGCTACGCTGGGATTGTGTCGGCAAAAAATCAGCCTCCGGATAAATTATGAATGAGAGTGATGGAGGGGATAAGAGGAGGAGGGAGGTGGAGACGGAAGGGGGGAGAAGTATGACGTTATATTGTTATCTTCTGTTTTACTGAAACAGCTGGAGAGCTGAGAGGGAGATAAGTCTCACACACACAAACACACAAACACACACACGCAGTGCAGTGTCCAGTTTCCCCACCTTCTTTTCATTGTAGTAAAGTACTCGATCACACTTTAAATTTCTGTATTCACAATTAGTGTTTAAAATGTAAAAGTAAACTTAAATCAACTGAAAAATGTTGTCACGTATCAAGTGTGAGAGCAGTCTAACTTAAAGTGAAGAGCAGAGTTCAGATGCATTGTGCACTTTTAAGTCATTTAAAGAAGGAACAGTAGGTAACTGACAGAGAGAAGAAAGAGAGAAATTACTGTATGAAACTGTGTACAGACAAGATGGAAGGATGAAAACAGGGAGAAAGAATGAAGCAAAATAGGAAAAATGTATGGACAGAAGGAAAAAGAGAAAAAGGGGAGATGGGGGTGAAGGGAGAAAATAGGAAAAATTAGGAGTTTTGGAAGAAAGAAAGGAGGGACACAGAGGGGAAAAGGGGCAAAAGGGAAAAAAGAAAGGAAAATAGGAACAATATGTGTAAGAAAAAAGAAAAAAGAAAAAAGAAAGAATTTAAAGAAAAAGGGAAGTTGCATGGATACAAGGATGGTATTAGAGTAATGAAGAAAAGCTAGTGACAAAACAAATAAGGAATGTGTATAAACGCAAGAGAGAACAAGGAAGAAAGGAGGAAATTAAAGTAAGAAGAAAAAATGGAGGGAAGAAAGGAATGATTGATTAAATTAAATAAATATATAATATGTGAAGCAACAGAAGGATGGACAGATGAAAAGAAGAAAAGCTGTAAGAAGACAACAAGGATGGTGTTTATGAAGAAAAAAAGGCTGTTTTGGAAATAAAAAAGGAATGTGTAAGGGCAGGAGAAAAAAGAAAGAAAGGAAAGAGGAAACAAAATAAAGGAAGAAAACAAGAATAAGGGTACAAAAGAATGAATGACTAAATGAGATGAAGGAATATGAATAGCTACAGGATGGACAGATGGGAAGAAAAAGGAAAGGAGAATAGAAGGAGATAAGGATGAATAACAGAATCAAGAAAGAGAGCATCAAATGAAAGAAAGAAGGAAGTAAATGCTGTGTGGACTGAAGGGAAAAGGAAAAAAGGGAAAATGGACAGAAAGAGAAAAATTAGGAACAATATAAGCAAATAAAGATGGCTGTTTGAAGACAAAAAGATGATGATAATGATTGGATGAAATACAAAAAAATGCAGAATACAAATAGTAACAGAGGAGAGGAAAAATAGAAATAATAATAAATACATGAATAAAAAAAGAAAGACAGAAAGGAAGAAAGGAAAGATGCAAGAAAGAAAGTCAGACACTTACAAAAAATACATAGAGAAATGAAGACATAAAGAAAGAAAAAAGGAAGGCATAAAGACAGACAGAAAGAAAAAAGTTAGAAAGAAAGAAAGAAAGTCAGACAGACAAAAAACACAGAAATAAAAACATAAAGAAAGATAGACATAAAGACAGGAATACAGAAAGACAGAAAGAAAAAAGTTGGATGGAAGGAAGGGAGGAAGGAAAGAAGGAAAGAAAAAAGAAAAAAGAAAATCTAAATGCACAGGAAAAAGAGAAAGAAGGAAAGAGGGTGAAAATAAGGAAATTTATCAAAGAATATAGAAACAATTAAGGAAATAAATGAGAAAGATGTGAAAATAAAGAACAAAAATAAATAAATAGGAAAAAAGTGAAGAAAACAAGAAAAAAAATAGGCAAAAAACAAAAATAAAGACAGAAGGAATGATATATGCAAATTCTTAAGGAAAGAAGGTAAAATAGGGACAAGGGCAAAATAAAAAGAAAAGAATAAAAGGACAAATGGGGCCACTGTCTCATTCAAAAAGAAAAATTGAGCAGAAAAAGTCAGACAATTCAATCAATATTTTACTTTGAAGCTGTACTTGAGCATATGCAGACAGTTATTTGTCATATTGTTGCTGTGCGTCACTGACCCCAAACACTCAAGGCTGCTCCAGGATCTGTGCAGGCGGACACTTCCTGTGACCCGGCGGACGCCCTGCCTGTGGTGTTTTCACACTGTGGAGCGCAGGAGGGAGGACCCACTGCATGAAGGGAGAAGTGCAATGAATTAAAAAGAAGCCCCCTCATTTGATCCATAATTGATCGTCTTTATATGAGATGGCTGGTGAGTGAAAAACAGAGGGAGTCTGATCTAGATAACAAGCGCAGCAGCCCGCGTCGTGACGGCGCTACGTGACCGCAGGTTGGAGAGAGGCGAGCGTGAGAGTGCCTCGCTTCTATTGCTTGATGTTTTTCTCCTCTTTTCTCTTTTAATGAGTGTCAGAATGCAGGTTTCTTTTTTTAAGGGAAGTGGGGAGGGAGGGGAAGGGAGGTGGTGGTGGTGGTGGCGGGGGGGAGAAAAACAAAACAACAAGAAAGCAGAAAAAGACCAAAAGAACAAGCGTTTCTGATAAAGTGCTTACCGAGCGTTTAGAGCAAGTTCTGCAGACATGCGGCTCAGCGCTGATGTAGGGCACAAGCCCACAAGTCGTGTGGGGGTTTATCTCATTGATTAGAGGAACGCAGCAGGAACAGAGGGAGGGAAACACAGGTGAGCCTGGGCATAATCCACCAACACCGTCATGTACATATCGTTACATTTAGCCTCTTCACATGTGATTACTCTAAAGGTGATAGCTACACTCCAAAGGCCTCCTTTTCCAGATAATTTTATCTCATTTGTTTGTCCCGTCAGGCCGGATTCCATTTACATTTAAAGACGTTTTTCACCTTTCATTCTAAATACTGACTTATAGTTGTGCACGGTCTACACTGTCGCCGACTCCAGTGTTACATGTGGTTGTGAGCATTTATACTTGTCACAGACATAAAGATGTGTCTGTGACGTCCTGCAATTACATATCTAAAATGCTATTTGGCAAACACGTTCTCACCCCAACTCGTCACATGGCACTGCTCTGTCAGTGACCTTCTGTGTCTACTTTTGACGTTTAGGTATCCCCCTGCATCAGCTGTTTACATACAGGGATGCTGTTAACGGCATGTCAACAAATGCCCATGATGGGATGATGCAACAGCACATGGCAACCTTTGCGGATCGTCACATTGTTAAGGAGGCAACACAGTCACAGATGATAGGTTTAGGCAAAAGAGGCACATGGAAAGTGTAGAAACAAAAACCTTAAAACCGGACAGAAAGGAAACGCTGCACTAAAGTCAGTTGTTTGTGGGACCACCTCCACACCTGCCTGCCCTATAAGCACACTCTATTACATTGTTACCGACAGCTTTACTTCCTGACGCCATCCTTCAGCATTTCATGCCCACGCAACAGGTCCCGTCCAGCTGTGTTCTCAAGTGCATTGAATGTGGGTGTGCCCGCCATCCGCTGGTGTATGATTACAATGCAACGAGTTTGGTGTACGTGGTGACGCCAAAATTTACCCTCCCCATCCAACCGGAACGTGGCTGGACAATATCAGATGAAAATGCGGTCAGACAGAACCAATGCCTTTGTTACCATACACTGGCAGACTGCTGGTTGGCACTGGGCGTGTCCACATGCAATGCACATGGGCGACGTCACTTGAGCATGAAATGCAGAGGGACAGCGTCAAGTAATAACGCTGCCGGTAACCATGTAATATAAGGAGCGTGAGTGTCATAATGGAGCGGGCGGTTGGGAAGGTGGATGAACCCCCCAAGTTTCGTGCGGGAGTCCGGAGTTTGTTTCCCTTGTGGATGTATGCTTTTTTTCTACACCTTAACATGTGCCTCTTTTGCCTAATCCTAACCATTGTGACCATGCTGCTTCATTCCACCATGTGCATTTATTGACATCATGGTAACAGCATCTCAGTGTGTAAACAGCTGATGCAGAAGGATACCTAAAACATATCATAAGTAGGTGCAGAAGGTCACTGACAGAGCAGCACCATGTGACGAGATGGGATGAGAACATGCTGTCCAGTCTTGGCCATGTGCCAGAGTCTTTACACACGGCACAAAACCTTTTCTTATATAGTGTTTAACTAAAAGAGGACTTAAAATTCAAGTGGTATTCATCAGTGAGCACTCCTCAGTAAAAACAGGTTTGGATGGTTAAGAATGTTTGGTGTGTATAGAGGCTATATAGAGGCTGTGTCCTCGCCGCAGAAGTCACAGGTTCGAGTCTGGTCCCGGCCCTTTGCTGCATGTCGTTCCCTCTCTCTCTCCCTTTCACGCTACATCTATCCTATCCAATAAAGGCAACAAAAAAGCCCTGAAGTCTGGAGTTGACTTCTCTAATATTTTCTCTTTCCGGATATTTAAATTAAAATATAAGAGAAATTTAAGAGAACACTTCTGCATGAGACCCATTGTTGGCTTGGGGCTTTTCATTGGATTTGTTGACAATGAGAAAAATACAGAATATTGTCCTTCTTATCTTTTAAACACAGATTTACTGAGGATTTTTCATTGGATCAGTTGTCATCATGAAAAACCCTCTCCTCTTCCTACCTCTCCACAGGCTCCAGTCACAAGAATTTGTTTACCTCTCCTCTCACAAAGATGGAGTAAGGAAGAAAGAGGTATGAAACAAAAGGGTAATGGCCCATCCTATAGACAAGCTGTTTGTCTGCTTTAAAGCCATGAGTTGTTATTAATAAAACAGCAGAAGCTGTCACGCTGTGCGCTTCTCTCTAGACAGGACAGCAGCGAGAGGGCTAATGTGATCACAGCATCGGGCCCCGCCACACACAATAGATACTATCCCTTCTCTACACAAATAAGCTGGATGATGAACACCAGTGTTAACAGATCATAACAAAATGCCAATAAAAAGACAAAGAGAAAATATTTTAATGACTCCTTCCAGTAAACAAAAGGCACCCCATCTCCTTCATCTCCCTGCGCCCCCCCACCTGTCCTCTCCTCTTTCCTCTCATCTCTGTCTTCTTCTCCTCCACCTGTCTGTTCTCGCAGACTGCCGCTGACTGCCGGAGACGCCGCCGTGCGATGAGCTCTGACTGCAAGCTCGGCTGGTTTGGGACGCTGGGCCATTGTGACAAGTGCTGTCCTGGCCCTGCCTAGCCCTGTCTCCGCAGTGACGCCGAGTTTGCGGCGACTACCCGTCTCCATGGTGACAGAGCTGTCAGAGGCTGTTTCGTTATTGAGAGAGGAAACACCTGCTTGTTACCTAATGGCTGCAGGGATGGGCTGAGGACATATGGTGCATTACAGGTGACTCAGAAAGTCACATTAACCAAACTCCGAAAAAGTGCACGAGAATACCAAACGCCAATAACAACAATCCTTTACACAAATAAATATACATGTGTTGTAGTACCACAGTGGAAAAATATTTACACAACAGTGTGACATTTAACATACATGCCAGCAGCACAACAACTAAAACATCAACACTTGCAGCCTGAGACGAGCCAGGTTCTTCAGAATAAAAGCACTATGGATTCCCCTTTAATATATTTAATTATAACAAAACATTATTTAACTTAACTATAATGGTACTTCATTTAACTTTATATTCTACTTACTTTAACATTAAAGCAGTATTTTATTAAACGTTATTTTAAAATTAGTTTATGTAATTTTATTTTGTGGCAGTAGCTACTTTATTTGTAATTGTAGTTCATTTAATAATTTTGTATTTTGGTAGTTTACACTGGTTTAAGGGGAGATTTAAAAATATAGAGATATATATTGTGTATCGCAATATAGTCTAAAAATACTGTTATTCTTTTAAAGCCATATAACCCAGCCCTATTATATTGTGTTGATAACTAATGCTAATGCTGTATTGTTTGATATGTTTATGCTTCTTATGTTTCATGTGAAAGAAAGAGGAAAGGACAGAATAAAGGGAGGAAAAAGTTAAGAAGGATAGACAGATAAATTAAAGCAAGAAAAAAGTCATTGGGAAATAAATTCAACCAAAGAAAAAGGAAAAAGGCAAGAATGGAGGAAAGACAATGCAGACAAATATTCAAAGAAACAATTTTCATCCTGAATTAAAGTCCCATTTACACTTTGGACTCTGAGTCTACAAACTTTGCCCCTTCTCCTGCTACATGTGTACAAAAATAAGCCTTGGACTAAATTGACACATAGGCACATACACACTGCTCTGGAAACAGCCATCCATCCTTTATAACATTAATTTAGGAGATACTCTGAACAGAATAGAAGGAGGCAAAGTGACAGTAAATTCAGCCTGATTGAGCGCCAAATAAAATAAAAGTGTCACCGCAACGCCACAAGAGAACCATTAGGTAAATGCAAAATAAAGCCATAAGTGCCATAATCGCCAGTGTGCAATTAAATATGAAATGAAAATGTCAGAGGAATAGACACCAAATGGCCGTAACTGCTGTCCCATATCAGCATCGCCAGGCTGGAGCAGTAAAGCTCATGTTTGTTTGCTCCTCTCCATTTTACTGGTGTGTTTTTACGGTCAGGGCTCAATCATATACAGTATCTTAACGATGATGGTAATTAGACAGCGGGCTGCGGGGATGATTTAGTCATACCGAAACATATCGGAGGAAAGAGACAGACTGGAGGAGGTTGGAGGAGAGGATCAGAGAAAAACTGAGCGAGGAGTTCCATTGATCCGCAGGTCATAAACAGCTTGGGGTCAAAATCATGAGCTGCTCTTTGGGTTGGTTAATACAATTAGTCTGGCGTTGCTCTGTGGCTTCATATAAACACCCCCCTGTGGCCCTGTATTAATACACCCCGTGATATCAATGATAAATAAACCACAGAGCTGTGTGTGTGTGTGTGTGTGTGTGTGTGTGTGTGAACAAGCAGGTAGAGTAATGATTAGATTTCCATTAGTAAAAGGGGTAATAAACACCCAGTGTGTGTGTGTGTGTCTGTCTGTGCGTGCACATGTGCGTACGGGCCCGTTAATGTTCGTGTGTGTGTAGTAAGAGGTGAATTAAAAGCGCATTGACTATGTGGCAGCACATGCTATATATTAAGGGCAGGCACAGTCAGCCTGCCAGCAGCTCAAGCCAGAGGACCTATTCATCTTCTGCAGAATGCTCCAGCCCTCAACCCCCCACCCCTCAATAAAACCATGGCCCCCCACACGCCCACATTCCACTCCACCTAAGCATAGACCCCTCCCCTCGGCGCACATAATCAAATTAATTAACATTCCTAAGATCCCACGCTCATTAATCTATCCATAGTGGTCAGCAAAAAATAAGGCAGGCAGGGAATAAGTTTTGCCATGGCACTGACCTGAGGAGTCCAAGGGAAATTGGGTTGGTTTATACAGTCGTATGTGTTGTGTTTGTTGTCAGAGCTCATATTTGTAGTATTTACTATTTTTACTACAGAGACAATGTGGTGACAAAGCCACATACAACAGCCATAGATATATATATATATAATAAAATGTATATTGAACTGCAAAAAGTCACATACAAATTCCCAGAAATTTATTCTCAGTGCTTTACTTTAAATTTGCAACTTTAGCTAAACAACCACAGTATATTTCTCAGGTTTTCTGTCTATATTTAGAGTAGGGGTGGGTGATATGGCAAAAATATCATATATCATATCATATCATTTTAAGGCAGAATCACAATCACAATTTTATCACGATTCTTTTTCATTTAGGATTTTAAGACTATTGTGCATGTTACTGAACAGCCAAGCACCAAGCTAATTTCCCAATTTATAAAATACAGCCCTAAAATAAAAAAGAGTAAGAGAACATTTAGTCCAAAGTACCTTTTTTTTTTTTTTTTTTTTAAATCTGTGTGTGCAATTTTGTTTTCCACTGTTTCCCACCATATCTTTTGTCAGGAAAAATATTATCAATGTTGAAATTTTTGGGGGACACACTCTTCGGTGTTTTCATTTTCATCCATGACTTTCCACTTGTGAAATAAAGGGGGAGGAGAAAGAAAGCCAAGACTCAACGGTTTGCAATGATTGGTTTATCTGTGTATCTATAGGGAAGGCATGAAATGGACTAGCAAATAGTGCTTCAGCTGAGAAAAAACTAGACTAGTTTAAAACCTAGTATATGGCTGGACCATCTACAGTGGTTCCCAAACTTTTTCCTTCACTGAGGGAGTACACTAAAGACATATTTTAGGGATATTTCAAATTAAATCAAGAGAAAGGTTGAAACAAAGGCAATGTGCCTGTGGCCCCAGGCCCCCATATAACTGTGTCTGCCCCTGGTAATAATAATGAGAGCTCAGTGCCAGCAGCTGGATGAGACACGGAGCGATGCGCTCTAAATAGTTATAAACCCTATGATTTCAGTCTAGTATGATTAGGTTCCTCTTGTGGTTACTGGTGGCAACAAATGAATTTTAAAGATACAGGTAGCAGAGGTTTGTTCAAATTGACATGCACTGACCACAGAGGGCAGCAAACACTTGACCTTGACACCTTGAGCAGATATTTCATTATAAATACAACAAAGGAAGAATAACAGTATTTGTTTATAGTACAGCTACTTGCCTGCCAAATGTCTTAAGCCCTAATTTTTCTCTTGCCAACCATTTTTGGAGTTTCCCTGCAAAAGTCACAGGTTAAAATGGCTTTTTAAGTCATGAGTGAGAGCATTTGAGAGGGAGAGAGAGAGTGACAGAGAGAGGGAGAAGGTGGGAGGTGGACTATTGTACCCAATGTTCCTGAAAATAAATTACTTGGAATGCTGCTTAGTCACTTTTTCAACCTGCCCACCAGAACCCGGGATATTTTCTATCAAGAATTCCGTCAACCAAGGGTTGTGGGTTGACCTGTGCATTGTAAGACAAACCTGTTACCAGTCAGTCGTGGGGTTTTAAAACCACGACTTAAAGACTCCCAATTACAAGAAACCTGGTTGTGTAGTGTGAACTCACCCTGACTCATTTTCTACATTACATTAAATATGCATATGCACCCTTGCACCACTCTCTTCCATATCATATTCAGTTGAGTCGAGTGCAGCTAGACAAGAAGAATTAAGCATGAGAAAAATGGACGCCATTTTACCATGAAACCATAGTATATAAGGTATATACTCTATATAGAGACAATACAAAGGCAAGCCCCTTATACATGGGAGTGGCCATTTATGCAGGATTTCTGGGAGGTGATGGTCCATAATTTCACAGAGGAATTGTGGATTCAAAACTTCAGGATGATCCGCTCAACTTTTGAAGCATTGCGATGCAGTAACAGCTCTTGTAGCGCCTGCTGCATCATGAGGGAGCCAGTTCCTACTGACAAGCACATAGTCATAGGATCATGGGACTTATAAAAGCCAAAAAAGTGTTTCCATTGCAGTTTTACAGATTATGTCTTTTTCAAATCACCTGAAATACCACCTAATGCGAGCGTAAAAACTTTTTTGCAATAAATGAGAGTTTTTTTCAAATTGACGTGTTTCCATTAGGCATATTTTATATTCGCAATTTCAATTTGCGCAGTGTGAGGGTTAATGGAAACCCACCTAGAAGGGCTTGGGGGATATGGAAAAAAGTTTTATCACCATAATTTTTTTCATATCAGTCAATATTGATATATATATCACATTATACATCAAATCACTATTTCTGTCAAGCTTAAAGGTTCCTTTTTACTCCTAAGTGAGATATGAAGATATCATAAGGTTAATTTTGGTTTAAATATTTATTTTCTGTCAGACATTGAACATGACAAATACACTGTAGAACAGGCATCACCAACTGGCGGACCTATTCAACTAAAATTCAAAGAAGTTCAGTTACTAAAATTTTCTCCCAGCAAAGGTCCGAACCTCATACCTAAAACCAATATCACAATTAATTGAACATTTTACTTCGATTATGATTAATGAACTATTATTTTGCTTTTTCCTTTGTTTTCTGGTTTGTTTTTTGCCCTCATAGTTCACTGACACAGTTTCATTTGACCATGTTGTGTGGAATGTTATAAACATATGATTCATTACTATTTATTAAACTTTCCTGCATTATATAAAAATTAAAAGCTCCATCTTAAACAATCTTCAGCTAAATTTAAGCACATTGTGCTCATAAAAGGCTAACCTCTCCTGACTGCAGCACTCTGACTTGAATCTTTTGTGAATCATCTGTGCTATTCATCATTTTAACTAGGATTTTTTTTTTCTTGAGTAGGTCTACTACCTCTTCTATAGCTGCCAACAGCTTACCAACATTCCTAGTTAGAGAAAGTGTGAAAATAAGGTTATGTGCCTGTGGTCCCTGGCCCCCAAAACATTACATCTGCCCCTGCTAATAATATTGAGAGCTCAGCACGAGCGGTTGGATGAGACACAGAGAGATGCGTCCTGGTGTTTCTAAATAATTCCATCCAAAGTCTGATTAAACCTGAAACTAACACAAAGTAGTCGTGTAGATGTCTAAAGAAATCACTTTCCACCTCTGCAAATGTGTCTGCTTCAGACACTTTGGTGCTTTGAGGAGAAGCTGCGCTCTGTTTGTCTGTCTCACTGTGCTGCTGTCGGACCATCAGCTGTTTGATCTGCGGTAATGAAACGCTGTGGAAGCACATACGATTTGGTTGTCAAACACTCATCTGTATTCTAGAGTCAAAGTTGTTCACTGGATTTGGTTCGCCTCGGCGCTATTCTTATTATCACTGGCTGTCCATGTTGACTGTCAAAACATGGCTGGAATGCATTATATCGACTATGGCTCATATTTCAATCGAGAAAAAGTTATTTCGTGATTGATATTATTATTGTTTTATCGCTCTGCCCTAAAGCCTAGTGAAAATGAAGTAGAATAACTTTTTGTACACTTTCTCTATCCCAAAACTCTTTGTGTCACCTCACGTGACTACACTAATGACACTAACCACACAACCTCCAAAACATTCAAAAGATTTAATTTCCAAAGATTAGGAAGCCTTGTGTTTGAGATGAAAGAAATAAATTAAACATGCCCTTTCTGCCCTGCAATCCTCTCCAGCTGTGGAGTTTATTTTGGAGCATCAATCTGTCTCACCTTTTTTTAAAATGAATTAATATATGATACTGCGAGGATGCAGGCGCTGTACCTGCTAATGTATTCACTGGAGTGAGCTGTAGGAGACTGATTAATTCATGACAGGTAGTTGATGCCCTTGGCCCTGAGTCTCCCTTGTGGCCCCAGTCCCACCTTCTTCTACCTCTTCTTTTACCTGTACCTCGCTCTGATCATGATGTTGTTACATGCACCCCCACCCCCCTCCTCCTCTACCCGCTTTACTCCCTCTCGTTCCTCTGGGACTCCTCGTGACACAAATGGAAACTAGCTTATTAATTAAAACTTCTGAGAATTAAAGCTGTATTTTAAGTATTTTCCACTGTTTGATTTGCTCCCTTGTCAAATGTCCCCACCTGGGCTGTTGGATTTAAAATTATATTTAGAATGATCAAGGGAACAGAGTAAAGAAGACAAAAGTGAAGAAGAAGAAAATCAGGTGGGAAGGAAGGTGAGGAGAGAAAAAAAAACTCATGTTGAATGATTGAGATGAAGAGTTTTTCCAGCTGGAGAGGAGGCTCAGCCAGAGAGGGGAGTGACTGTATTGATCCCGCTCTCCTCTCCTCTAACAAGGGAAGATTTGAGCAGATTTCCCCTCCATGTCTGGAGGAATACATCCCTTTCATCCCCCTCACTTCTCCCGTTTATCTCTCCACTCTTCCGAAGAGCACCTCCAATCCCTCCATCCCGCCCCCAAAGCCTGCAAGAAGGGGGAAACCCTGTTTGTGAAGGCTTCGGTAAGCCTCCCACTGCATGCGCGCGCACGCACGCACGCACACACACACACACACACACACACACACACACACACACACACGCACACACACACACATCTCTTACATGCTGGCACAAATTCATGTTTGTACTGTACATCTATACTTGTGAGGACCCTGTCTGAGAGAAGCCATGCCCTATAGCTCATTACGTTAACCTTAACCTAAACCTAAATCTGACCTTAAAGGGGAACTCCACAGTCTTTACTCATCAAAGTCTGTTTACCGAGTCATTGGAAAAAGAGTTATATAAAGCTTGTTGTGTGAAGAGGGAGCTATGTGAGGTCTGATAAATTGCTTCAAGTTATGTCACTTGATTTGGCCTTGGTTAGGGCTGAGGATAAGTTTGAAAGCACTCCCGAAACTCTGACCAAACTATCTGAATTAGTGTTGCAGTGTGGATAGTGTAGGTGGCATGTTTCACAAGAAAGAAGAATGATTGTATTAACCCTTTGAAATCGAGTAAATAGGGTTCAAAAACATAGGTAGATGGCTATAAGCAATTAAATGATCCAAAAATTCACAAGAAATTATAAAGTACAAGAAAATTACCTGAAAATATGTTTTTGCAAAGATAAAGAGAGAGAATTACCTGAAAATGAGTAAAAAAACAAACAAAATAAATAGCTAAAAATTATAATAATTCTGATACATGATTTAAAAAATGCAATTATGATCATCACAAACAGTTCTCCCTAGTTTGTTTTTCTTTTTCTCCCCTAAAGTGTCCCATTGCTTTTTTATTAAAAAATTCTAAATCTACAAAGTTATTGCAATTTGTAGAACTTGTTTTATTATTATTATTATTATTATTTTTTAACCAAGTTTCTTGTTCCCAAAGCAGCACAAGAAAAGTGATGTTGCTCCAGGTTTCATATGGTTAAGAAACACAATATGCCTGTTTCCATTTCCTTTCAAACTGTTCATTATGAGTCAGCATGTCAGTAGAAACACTCTTATGCACAGATGAGTAGTGTGACTGGGCATGTTCAGGGCACGCTATTTGTAAGCCAAAGTGTTATATATTGTAATGTTTTAGAAAAAAATGTTTGGGAAGCACTGAGCATACAGCTGTTTAGATGAGCCTTGGATTATAATGCAAGAGTTGGGTGAGGGTTTGTAAAATGCTGTTTGCTTATAGTTTTGCTGTTATTAAATACGGACCCTAATAACTTCGATTCATGAGGGATGTTCACCTTTTTTGGATTGTCCATTCAATGTGGGAACATGCAAGAAAAAAAACAAAGTTTTCTGCAAGAAGTCAACACACAATGGAAGAACTTATATGGAATTGGTTATTTTGGCTACTTTTAGACAAGAACGGCCATACTAAAAACTTTAACGTTTTTCCATTATGTTTGAAAAACAACAACCAAAAACATGTTCATGAGATAACATTGTGAAAATAATCCTCATGAACACGGATCCACAAAAACAACCAAAAACGCTGTAGGATGCATGCCAGGGGAGTAGATGGCGGTGTAATTTTGTAATGATACACCTTAGAAGAACACCACACAATGTGCAAAGTGTGGCCATGACATCACCGTTCTCACAGGATCTGCGCATTATCAGTTTACCCCGGGACTGATGACTCCACTCTGGAACCCGGTTTTAAAAGTTTGCGATTCCAGGCCCCCAAAGCACCATTCTTGGGTTAATGAAAGGCCAAAAAGCAACAAAAGATTAACATTTCAAGCAAGAACCATTGCCATGTAAACTGCCCATTTCTCAATTAAGTATTCATTTAAAGTCATTTTAAACTAAACCCAAAAACCAAGTCTGAGCAGAAAAATAGCCAAAATGTCCTTACCTTCCTAACATCCTAGGAAGAAGAAGATGACTATACTGACATAAACACAAATACATGAATGTGCGTTTATGTATACACACATATATGAACCAAAAGCTTATGTTGAATCTCTCCATCTTATGCTATGAATTAATCCAGGTATCTGGAGTCTGAAATTCCTGAGAGACTGGAGATTGAACAAGCAGCTAAATAAAAAAAAAAAATCTGGTTTTCTGAGAAGTGGAGACAAGTACACACACACACACACACACACACACACACACACAGTCAATATGGCTTAGCTGTAGTCTGGTAATATCCTTTTTCTGTTTGTCATCTCCATTAATGTGCTTTGTGAGTGAGTGTATGCAATCAATTTAGGCCTATTTCCAGCGTGTCTGACTACCTGGTCACCATGGCTGAACCGTGAGTTTCGGTGAGGAAGGGTGTAGGTGTGTGCGTGCGTGTTGTGGGGGTGGCGTTGAGATGAAGCTCCCTTCACCAGGGGACAGCTTTGTGTACCCCCCCCCCCCCCCCCCCCCCCTCCTCCCCAGCCCCCCGGAGAGGCAGCGGAGTCATTTGCTCAGTCTTATGATGTCGTCACGGTGTGTTAGTGGTGAGTGGCGGGGCCCTCACGCCAATCCGGCCTTCCCCACGCCCCCCTGCCGCTCGCCCCCTCACCACCAATTCCTCCCTCCTGGCTCGCCGACCCCCCCGC
This sequence comes from Plectropomus leopardus, assembly GCF_008729295.1. Lineage (NCBI taxonomy): Eukaryota > Metazoa > Chordata > Actinopteri > Perciformes > Serranidae > Plectropomus > Plectropomus leopardus. Next base: position 5,694,309 of record NC_056465.1, read on the forward strand.
CCCTGACACGAGCCCTCTCCCTTCTCTCCCCCACCCCTCTGCATCGCTCAGTGGTCAGTGCAGGGGGAAGAGCTGCTGACGCAGGCCGGCAGAGGTAACAAGCTTACCTGCGGATAATCTCCTAAGAGAAATTTCAAGGGAAGAAATAAGAGAGCGAGAGAGAGTGGGAGACACAGACAGAGAGACGAAGGCACGGAGGATGGATGGAGAGAAACTTAGCGAAGTTTTTAGTCCCTGACTTGCTGCGCCAAGCACTTCCTATTCTCCAAGCCAACTTCCCCTCCATGGTCAAGCACTTACTGCTCTCACAATGCCCTCAGCGAGCAGAGCAGAGAGGAGAGGAGGGGAAGTTAGGATAGACAGACAACTTTAAAAACATATAGAATGTGGACATGTCATCTCTCATCAACTAAGATCCTAAATACGCAACACTTAATTATGAGAATGTCCAAGACATTCAAAATAATGGAAAAGCCAAAAAAAAAGGATTAAATATGAAAATTTTGCTAAATATACGCAAGATGCATATTACAGATATTCTCACACTCTGGTCCACAATTTTTAGGATACACTGACTTCATATTACAGAGTTCACTCTCACTGATGAGTAAATTCAGTATTTTGTCACCTTGCAACTACAGGGCTCTATCTGCCATTTTTGTCACAATGGAGTTAGGGGTGGCCTCTAGCTCACCTGCTAGAGTGTGCACCCCACATGCCAAGGCTTTGCAGTGGCTGGGGTTCAATTCCAGCCTGTGTCCCTTTGCTGCATGTCATAACCCCTCTCTCTCCCACATTTCATATCATGCTATGACTGTCCTATCATAAAAAGACAACTTAATAACATTACGTGAGGTGTTTTTTAATATATATACATTTTTGGAACTTTTACTCAGAAAACAAAAGGGTTCTATATCTCCAAAATCAAACTTGTTTCCAGCACAATCAGCCCCTCGAAAGCACACAAGAAGACCAATTAGGTTGTCTGTTCTATTGTCGCACTGCTCAGAGCTGGTATAAAACAACACCTGATACTGCCTTCATACTGACCTGCTATGCCTACTTGCTGGGACAAGGGCATAGGTTTGCACATGGACAGTAGGGACATGTCCCTACTAATGTTTTGGAGGACAGAAGTCTCCCTACCAATATTTGAGTGAACTTGTTCCAATTCTCCTCTTTATCCTCATTCTAACAGTTCTGTGCACGGAAAGTAAAGGACAAAGTGCATCTCATTTTAATTCAGTAAAGGGACAGTGCTTTTGATTTTTCAATACAGTATGATAGCATATTGTGATTTTCACTTCATTTCAGCATTCCATGTCCAATGAAGGGCAGTGCACAGTGGCTTAAATTTGGACTCATATAAAAATAAACTCTGACATGAATTGGCATGAATCGCAGGAATTCTTCAACAGAATGCCGGAAATAAAGTGTTTGAGGACCTCCAGACCCCTGTTTAGTATTTGTCTCCACCAGTGTTTAAAAGAAATCTATGCCCTTGTGCCAGGACAATTTCTGTAGTAGCAGAACCAAACACACATTTTATTTACCTGCCATACTTATCTGTAGAGAGAATATCTAGAATATCCCTTCTTTACCTGACCCACATTCTTTGCAGTACAGTCCTGGTTAGATGCTTTACAGTAGCTGCTTGCTGTGTAACCTGAAGAAAACTTAGGGGCCGATTACACGGCAATGGATCTTGCATGAAACATTAAAACTTTTGTTGCGGTTTGGCCTTTTGTTCACACGACAACGGCAATTTGGGGGCCTGAAAAAGCAAACTTTTCAAACCAGGTGGCAGAGTGTAATCTTTGGAAAACAAAATCCCTTCTGTTGCCATGTAAACCGGCAATGTGTGAATCCCGTGAGAACAGTGACATCACAGCTGCACTTCCAGCAGGTGAGTGGTCTTCTTCTATGGTGTGTCATTATGAAGTTACACCACTAACGACTGGCCTGGCATACATACCACAGCGTTTTCAGTTGTTTTTGCAGATCCGTGTACACAATGATTGTTTTCACAATGTTATCATATGAATGCAGATTTTTTTTTAATGCAAAGATAAGACTTTAGTTTTTGGCTGTTCTCCTCTAAATGTGGCCTTTCTGGAATAATGAGTTTAAAAACCAACTATTTTTCAACATATAATTGACATAAAATATTTTTCACTGATCTTTACTTATTAAGCTGCAATACTTTTTTGTTTCAAGATTTGTTTCAAACAAGAAATAAATGTAAAAATGTCATAGAAAGCAAAAATTTTACTTTTTCATATATGTAGACATCAATATTTAGACTGTTAATATTCCTTGAAAATCGTTTCCTCTTCTAATGTTATGCAGGGTGAACCCTCCAAGCAGAAAGTGACCTCTTAGGATTGAAAGGTGCATTTAAATTGTCCCTAAAAACCCCATATACAAACTCACAAGACTTTGATATTATACATTTAGTATAACTTCAGAGTTTATGTAATTTTTATGTATGAATGAGACTTGTTCCAGATATATATTGCAAGAACTTTGAAGCTCAATATCTCAAATCACCTCAGAACGCAGATAGAACCTTATAAATCCAAGGTGGTGATTTGTTTAAAATCATGATTTGCTTCCAAGGTTTTAACAGGACTGGAACACAGGTGCTAATTATTACATCTGAGGAAAATATGTCAATTTTGTTGGAGAATCTTCTGCATGTAGAGAGTCAGTTCATCCTAAATTCATGCAAAAGTTACAGCTAGGGACAAGAGGAGGGACTGAAGGTTGTACTCATGCATGGGATCACTTTTAAGGTCACCATCACATCAATACTGTAAAAACAGTTTTGTGTGTTCCTGTTGCCACTTTTGATTTGTTAAATTTTATTTATGGTAATAGTTTGTCTACTAGTTTATTTTAAGACAGTGTTGCATGTTATTTAAGTTAAAATCATACAAATTCATAAAAACCGTAAAACTTTTTATTGAGCAAGAACAAATGCTAGTCCTCTTAAGCTAATTTTGGGTTATTGGGTTAATCTCACCAGCATGATCTCTTATTTATCTTATTAGAAGCAAGATCTAGTTTATTGCCATTTAAGTTTTTTTTAATAAAAGGAATAAGGAAAATATGGAATACGGAATTTACTTGGGATAATGGTGTATAACAAACATAGTGAGAGAAAATTAAACTAAAAATAAGAGCATGTGTTCCAAAAATCAAGAAATGTATATATAGAACAGAATAAAGTAAGAACAAAATATGAAGAAATACCATTACAAAATATATAAAATACATGTACATTAAAATAAAGAGCTGTGTCAGTTGCAGGAGTGGTAGCATGTGCAGAAATGTGCAAAACTGTCCCAGAAATGTGCAGGTTTACAATTACTGTTGTGATGTGCATAAAATTCAAGATGCTAAACTACAGTAAAATTACAGTATTTGAGAAACACCTTCTGCATCGGTCAGTTCCCTTTTTAGTACCTTGATAATTTATCATTCATAGCATTTTAAGGTGTGGATTTATTTCAATATTATTTTTAAATTCTTGCAGCACATGTAACTATAATTCCATCTCTTTGTCTCACTCTTCTTCAGCAGTTTAATGTCAAAGTTATTCAGAGTTCTGAGGCAGGCTAAACCTTTTGCATCACCTCACTTGACCAGGTTCTTGATTTATCCTGCATGCTGTATGCAATGTTGAGGAATAAGAATAATGAATCTGGACATTTGCCTTAAGAGTTTTGTCCTCTGAAACTCAAAGGTGAAAACTGAGCCAAAGCAATGGTAAACAACTGTAAAAGTTGAGAGATTAAAAAAAAAATGTAGTCAGTCAGACCAGTGAACCGAAAGTGTGTGTGTGTGTGTGTGTGTGTGTGTGTGTGTGTGTGTGTTCGGGGTACCACTGGGTTCTCTCTCTTTTAATCAAGCCCAACTTTAATGAACTGTCTTTGTGCATCACTTTCATTAGCACATTTGCTCAATCAATACGCACTGTGTATTCAAGCAATTCAATGAAAACTATAATGTGATGGTTGGATTGGAAAGGAGTGGTGTGTTTGTGTTTGTGTGTGTATGCATGTGTGTGTATGCGTGTGTGTGTGTGTGTGTGTGTGTTTGTGTGTGAGAGAGTTTGTATGTGCATGGGCGTTTTTGCATTTTTTTTGTTTTTACTTGTGTTCGTTTGTGTGTTTGCATGTTTATTTGCATGTATACCTATATTGTAGCCTATTGTGTTGGTTTAATAAAAGGATATGGGGTGTGTGTGTGTGTGTGTGTGTGCGCGCACACACGCACTCAATCTGTCCTAAACCTTGAAGATGCACCACAATGCCTCCACAATTAACTTTGTCATTCGTGTTCAGCACCGAACCGTCAATAGTGATATCCGTCACTCAATCTCTATTCATCCTTACTTCTTTCCCATCATGCAGCAGTACGGCCGCAGAATGCACTGATTAGCCCTCTGACCATTTAATTAATTAGGCTCGGCACTTAATTATGACAAACTGCATTACTGCGGCGGCGCGCCAGGGCTCAGGCAGGTTATGTTCGGTAACAATTTGATTTGAGTGAAAATGGGGAGCACTGATGGAGGAGGGGGGGTTTATTGAGCGGAAAGAGACATATGATGAGATTAACAATAATCAGAGCAGCGGGAATAGCCCATGACCGGCCGAGGAGGGGGGAGGGAGGGCAGGGAGGGTGAGTGAAGGGCTGAGATGGATCAAATTAGGTTTTTCTCTTCTCATTAGGATCTGGAGAGCAAAGTAATACTGAGGGAGAGCGTTTGTGTGTTGTGTTTGTGTGTGTGTGTGTGTGTGTGTGTGTGTGTGGGGGGGGGGGTCTGTTGGATGAGAATTTAATCTGCTCAGTGCGTCTGTATCTTTTTTACTGAAGCTGAGATATTCATCTAATCCACATTACTCCTCTTCGTCTCTTTGTCAGTATAAGAGATGACAATTTATTCTTAAGAGTTCATTCCTCTCAAAGCTCTTATTGGCCATTCTTTAACCCTTTTAAACCTGAGCAAATCGGCTTCATTAAAAAAACAAAACAAAGTAAAACCCCCAAAACAAACAAAAAAGAAAAAAGAAAAGTTAAAAAAAAATAAAGACCTGAAAAAATTATAATAATTCTGTAACACAACATTTTTAATAAGTCACTATGATAATTATAAAATAGTTTTTTCTAACATTTTTGAAATCATCTATTTAAATCTACTAATTAGAAAAAAACAAACAAACAAAAGAAGAAAAACTTAAAGCGAACATGACCTGAAAAAAGGGCTTGATAAAATCCTAATTATGTTACATAATTTTTAATATGTCACTATGATAATTATAAATATAGTTTCCTCTGACTTTTTAAAAATCATTTTGATAATCTACTAATCAAACTAAATTTTTAAACCTATGAATACTTGTGAAAGGTCACTGAAAGCTGCACAAGAAAAGTGACGTGGCTCCATGTTTCAAAGTATTTAAGATTTAAAAAGCATTGTCTTTGAAAGAGAGATTCATTTAAACTCCATGGACTCCCCTTTCCTCTCCCTCCACCCAGGTGCACCGATCAACCACTGATGCCGTAACACAGACATTATTCACTGCTGCACCTAAGCGCACTGTCATTTTTCTTTGACAAAATGCCTTTTCGGGCAGAAATTTTCTCATTTTAACCCAAACCATGATCCTTTTTCCTAACAAAGCAGTGGTGTACACAACTCTATTACTTGAGTCAAAGTATAGATAATCCTGGTCAAATTTTACTGCAATGTAAGTAATAGATGCTGAGTCAAATCATTACTTGAGTTAAAGTATTGGAGTATTGCTTGGAGTATTGTAGTATAAATCTCAACGCATTGTTATATATTGTCACAATACATTTACAGAATGTAATGACCCCAAAGCAATGAAAAGGTTGTTGAATATGCTGCATAGGTATGCAGCATATTCAACATACTATAGGTATGCCCATATTTTTGTGGGCCGTTTGAGCATGGCAAACGAGGCAAATATTTAACGACGATACAAATCATTCCTCATCTCAAAAACTTTGAACATGGACTTGAGATATGGCCATGGTTGATCTGGTGGGGAAGCTTCATCTCCACCTGCTGCCGTAGCGATTTAGCTACTCACTCTGTATAACCAAAAACAAGTGCCTGCTGATAACCTCTTCTCTCTACGTGCCTTTACCAATGAGTGGCCCAGTCTGTGTGCGCAAGGAAGAGGTACTGGAACATAACTGAGTTATGATGTTGAGTAATTACTGTAAAAGTGTCTTTGCAGAACATTATGAAGTCACAGTTGACCTTTGACCTTTTAGATATAAAATGTCTGAACTTCATCATTATATCATATGAGACATTTGTGTGTAATTTTGGGTTTATGAATTTATGAGTTATGGCCAAAAACATGTTCTATGAAATAACTGTGACCTCGACCTTTGACCACCAGATTCTAATCGGTTCATTCTTGGGTCCAAATGGACATTCATGTCAAATTTGGGGAAGAGAGACAGATGAGGTCACAGTGACCTTGACCTTTGACCCATGACCACCGAAATCTCATCAGCTCATCCTTGAGTCTAAGTGGATGTTGTTGCAAAATTTGAAGAAATTCTCTCAAGGTGTTTTAGAGATATCGCATTCACAAGAATGGGCCGGACAGACAGAAAGACGACCTGAAAAGATAATGCCACTGGCCTTGGCTAACACTGCCATGGAGGCATAAAAATAATCTGCTGTCTTAGAAGTAAACACAACGAGTAAAGAGAGCATTCACAGAAATGTTGTAGGTGATTTTTTTGTAGCGTGTGATTTTGTTTTAATAATCCCGCCTGCCACAAGGTATTTTCTCATCATAGAATCTGGCCCCAGTTCGAAGAAGTTTGGACACCTCTGTCTCAGCTGGGCTTTCAGTTGCTGTCGCGACACATACTCAGCCAGAGCAGACAGCCACCAGATAAGCAAACTTACCGGCATTGTAGTTTCCAAGTAGAGGGGAGAGGTGCAGCAACCTCCAGGTATCCACTGGTCTAGTTTAATGGCGCTGGCTTGTAGTTGGCTTGCAGCCAATCATCTGGCCTTGATGTCGGGCAGCCTGCTGCTGTCATGCTGAAGTGGGCGTGGGCTCATCTAAAGTGGGTGGAAAAGTGATATATGTGACCAGGCTATAAAAGCACCTGTATGGTTGTGTCTCACAGCTCTCATCAACCACTACATTTAGGGCCACGTTCAGACGAGAACGGCCCTACTAAAAAACGAAAGAGTGTTTCCTTTGCGTTGAAAAAAAGCCTCAAAAGTTTGAGTTTTCAGGCCCCAATAACTGTTGTCGTGTGAACGAAAGGCCAAACTGCAACAAAAGTTCGTTCATACTGTTAAGTGCTGAAAATTTGTCAGTAAACCCCATCCAAACTGCAATTTTTGATCCCACAGCCATCAAAGCATAAAACCTTGCATTGTATTATTCCTTGGTGTCATTCTCAGCTTTTGCCTTGAAATATTTATTTTTTACTATTTTCCACCTAATGACATCTTTTCTTTTGTCCTAACAATATTTGACATATGGAAAATAATAAATGCTATTTCCACTTGGTGCACTGTTGCAATCGATGTTGCTGTAAATCACTGACATCTGTCACTGGCTGTGATAATCAAAAAATAAATAAATAAATAAATGTATGATTTTTTAAAGCACTTTTTGTGCACAGACCAATACGAGTATATATAATATTAAAGTGAGTCTTAAGGGATTAATAATCTCCTAAATGTTTTTCTCCAAAATATCATACAAATATGAACTCCCTTACAAAAATCTACAGCTTGCATTCTTTTCATTTTCACATCTTCTATGTGATGGACTGACCATTCTGGATGTCTGAAGCTCCAAATAATCCTGGACAAACATGTGTTATAGGATCATAAATATCCTGCTCTTTTACTCTTATGCGTTTCATATCCATATTTCCCTGACAAAACGCCCTGTTGTAAAGCTGTTAGGGGCTGTTTGAGGAGGGTATTTAAGGGGATGAACTCTAATTCAGACACACTGTTCACACTCTTACAGCAGCCCTGTGTGCTGCGTGCCCTGCAGCCACACCACAATATGATAATGCACATGTGAAAAGTGAGGGGAGTGGGTATGGTAAAATGATAAATTATGATAAATAAGGCCATAGCATAGGCATGAAGGAGACGAAATCACCAGGCTAATTCACCATGCTTTTGTGTGTGCGTGTGTGTGTGTGTGTGTGTGTGTGTGTGTGTGTGTGTGCATATGGTGTGTGTGTGTGTGTGTGTGTGTGTGTGTGTGTGTGTGTGTGAACTGAGTCTACATCACAGGCCAGAACCGTTGACAAAAGGTAACAGATTGGATAGAGAGTGAGGGGTGTGCCTGGAGGAAGGGAGAGATGGACAGAATGAGGGAGGAATGGAGGGAGGAGGTGGATGAAAAGGCCGTCTCTCAGACACATATATTAACCCCTGACTCCCCCCGACACCGGGAGTCTGATCCCTTTAGCCCGCTTGGCACAGATTTAGCGTAGCAGGACCTCCTAACGGAGCGACAATATTAGCTTGATGCTGCCAGAGAGCGATAACATCCCAACAACATTACACCAACACTGACACAACCTCAGACTAGCACAGAGGGGACATCACCTGTCATTTCAGCTGAAACTCGACTGACTTTTCTGTTGTTTTTTTATTGTTGTAAGCCAAAATAAAAAAATCCAGACATCAGTGTGTAAAATAAAAGCTCACTCTGAGGCCGTGTTGTAACTAAAACCTGCTCAGTGGTCCGAGTGTAAACACCTGCCGAAGAATAGAGATATTAAACACACTCTCTGGGAGTCGCTATGGCAATCAACAACAAATCGATCAATCCCATTGGACACGCTGATGCTCGAGCTAACGCTTCATGTCACCATTGACCGGCTCACACCACACACACAGGTCCCACAGCCCTCCCTGCCTGTCCTCGGCACTTCATATCAAAAAGGCTGCCGAACATTAGGGCTGGGCGATATGGATTTAAAATGATATTGTGATATTTTAAGGCTACGTCATGACATATACAATATATAAATCAATATTTTAAAATGTCCTTTAAACTAAGGTTAACTCCTAAAATACTACATCACTGATGATCTGCAGTTTGTTATGACCCCTGAGGTCATCATGTTTTTTGTTGTATTTTCCTGCTTGTGCTTCTTCTCCTCTCTCTGTGTTAAATAAAGTAGCTGCTATCATATAATAAAGCTGAATACCCTACTGTTATAATGGCGTATAATAAAATATGATTATAAGGAAGTTAAATAAAGTACTTTTATAATGAAGCTTTAAAAGTTTTGTTATAATTAAATAAATCAAAGTGGGACCCATGGGGCTTTTATTTTGAAGGACTTGGCTCGTCCCAGGCCGGAAATGTTGATATTGTAATGTTGTTTTTTGAGTTGACTTGAAACTTCCAGTCAACAGCTGGATGTTAGTGTTAGCAGACAGTTAAACAGATGCCGCAGGGCCTTTAAACATGACGATTCATTCACTGTGAGCGGCAACAAATTAACAGTTCTCCAGTTCATATATTACTGATATTTACAAGTTGCACTAGTGCTCCATGGTCACAAAATGTGACTAAATAGTCATGAATGGAGCTCTGCAAATACCAACACAATACTGCTCACACTACTGCCACTACCACTCTTTAAGTTAGACTGTTAACCCACTGCCTTTAAACTTGATGATTTATTATTTGTAAGCTGGAAACAAACTAAAAGCTCTCCAGTTCATAGATTAATAGTACTAGCAAATCCCAGCAGTGCACTGTGGTCGCAAAATGTGACTAACTAGTCACAGTCTGGAGCTCTGCCAAAGTCCTGCTTTGTGTTGGTCTCTTTGAGAGACAGAGAGCTGTAGGAGGGACAAGGGAACCATAACGCCGGTGGCTTACAACAACGACATGACCATTTACACTCGATTGTTAGCAGTTTTATATACCGCACATGGAACAAGCTGCGAAACATCCAGTATATTGGATATATCTCCCACCCCTACCTGACATAGGGCAAGAGACAAAGCTAATTCCCAAAACAGGTACGCTAAAACTTTGTTTGGCAATTCTGCTTGATAGTTGATCAAGAATTTTTAGTTGTCACTTAATTTTCTGTTAATCGCCTGATCAATTAATCAACTTATTTCAGCTCTAATGCACTTACCGTTGATCAATTAATCAACTTATTTCAGCTCTAATGCACCGTAAGTCAACACAAGTGTTGACTTAAAGTATGTTGTCTTTTTCTGTGTAGTGTGTTGTAATAAATTAAATGTACACATTCACTCACAACACCTGACAGTTATCACAACTCTCACACTACCACTGCAGTGATGGAAGGAAATACATTATTGGTACAGTGAGCTGATATGTTTGAGGCGGGTGTAATTTGTGCGGCTTCATGCTGTGAGGCCCCCCCCCCCCCCCCCCCCCCCCCTCCCAGTGTGGTTTGGTTCCCTCCCTCAGGAGCAGAGTTCAGACACATAATCCGCCCCGCTAATTGGCCCCTGATGCCACTGTAGTGACTCAGGTACGCAGAAATACATACTCACACTACTGCTTACACACAACACACATGCACACACAAGCTAGAACTAACAGCAGGAGAAAGCGAGGAGGAGAAAAAGTAGAAATTTACGCTGCATTTTGAACAGCTTGAACTTCAGCAAAATGTATGTAAATCAAGCTAACATTCGTTGATACTGATTAAAATGGGTTCACTCATCACAAACTGTGAGTAGTTAAATTTGGCATTAAATGTCAGAATGTCAAATTTGTAGTTCGTATTTGATCAGATAGTTCATAATTTACAGCATTTTACTTTTATTGAGGCAACATTCCTGCGCAGCTGCTTGTGTTTAAACCCCCAAAAAACCTTTGAGAGCTTTGGTTTCCTTCGGTAAATGAAAAAAGATGTATCATTAAAAAAATGTAAATATCATACCGGCATAAGTGTTAAAGTTTTTAAATGATACCTAACCCTATTTCTTTTAGTGAATTGATAGTTTAGTTTAGTTTTAGTTTTAGTTTAGAGAATGGAATAAAGAAAGAAAACTATTCAGGCTAACATCAGCATTGGCAAACAGAATTTGCTTTTGATGTTTATAAACACCAAAAAAGTTCCACCAAAATTTCTTGTTTCATGTGTCTGCCCTCAATTTATTTATTTATTTCTGGTGTTTTTTTAAGTGGTGACACCAAAAATAGTTTTCCATATTACTATAAAAATTAACTTAATCATATTTTATCATTATTATTATCATCATTATCATTATTATTAAGTCACAATTATTTGTTGCAACAAGGCTGCCATGAGACACACATCATTATCTGTAATGTAAATTAATCTGAATAACTCAGGTGTCTACTCTCATATTTCGGGTTCTGCTGTTCTACATCCTGTCACCTCCTTCCTCCCCCGATGGGTCAGCGTGCTGAGGGCAGCAGTTTCAGGACGTCCTGTGAGCGCATGGGTAAACCCGGCTCTATATATATGCAAATCCCATTCATTCCCCTTCCAGAGTGTAATTGACAATCTATGAGCGTTATTGATCGACACGAGGATGTCTCCATACACAGCTGACTGTGTGGACGCGTGTGTTTATCTGTTTATGTGTGTCTATAGAGAGACTTTAATTAAGTTAAAAATAAGGGACAAAGACCCTTGGGTCGTCATAAGAAACTCACCTTTAAGACGTGTGTGTGTGTGTGTACCTCTCTATTTGTGTGTGGTAGCATACAAGGTCCAGGGGAGGTTTTAATGATCAGTTGGTGTAAGTGGAGTTTCCTGTTAGCCTCATTGTAACCTTGCTTGAACTAAAATGCCCTGTTGGCTCCTTTAGACAATAAATGTGTGGAAAGTTCCAGAAGAAGAGGAAGAGAAAGAAGAAGGAAACCAGAGGACTGCTTGAACATCATGATCCAGATCCAGATCCAGTATCTGAGGGATCTGAGGGGAGGGTGTATACGTTACTTAACTTTAATAGCCACTCAAAGCTGCACAATGTACTGAATATAAATAGTAGTAGCACCAGTAGTACAGTTCGTATTTGCACTTCTAACTTCACTGCTAATTATTGGACCATGTCTTTTTAAGCTACTTATGGCCTCTTCCCCATGTTTTTCAAAGACACCAAACCAATTTTCTCAGGTTTCAAAGGGTTAATTCTCACGTCTTTAAGTCCTTATTGCTTGCCTATGTTCTTTACTGCGTCATTCTTTCTTTACTCCTCTCCTCCCTCTGTCTAAACACCGTATTCAGCCAACAGACATTGTTGTGTTGCTACTTTTCCTTATGTATTGGTTAATAATAACAAACATTTCTATTTTAGCAATCAGCAGCTGTTCTGTTCTAAACTTGTATAACATGTGCACATTATCCTGTTTAATCTTTTTCTTTCAGGCTGTCTGCTGTAAAAAAACAGCCATGTGCAGCGTCTGTACAGTAACCTGTACATATGTTAACAGTGTGCTGTGTGAGTGTGTTTGCACATCTGTGCGTTTAGCACTCATCTTGCAAACTTGCCTCCTCAGCAAGAGCAGCCTCATGTAGAAATGTATATATATACATGCACACAAAAAAATGTGTGTGTGTGTGTGTGTGTGTGTGTGTGTAGGTTCCCCTGTGTGTGATCACATGAAGAAGAGCAGGCAATAGGTATTTACCGGCTGACCAGTGTCTCGCTGACAGATTGAGATTGGGACGCTTTCGGCACACAGAGGATTTATGGGCGCATTGACGCCGCTTTCCTCCTAAATTACAGCCGGGCTGGGAACAATGAGATGGCCTGGGAATCAAGTCTGATGCTCTGAACCTCCCCTGGGGTTAACAGTCCCTGACTCAACCCTCTGCACTCCATTTTACACCCCCAACCAGCTCATCCTCATTTCCAGCTCCAAGAGAAGGGAAAACAACCCAGTGCAAGAAAAAAGCTCTTTCTCTTCTTTCAAATATCTAATTTCTATTCCTTGCATAGAGATATAAATCAGTTTGTATTCATTTATAAAAAAAAGGCAACAATTTCCTTTTGTCTATGACTCAAACTATGACCAACAGAATTATATGTTTCCATGATTATTATCATAATGTCTCTGGATTTCCATCCTGCTGCTGCCTTCAGTCTATAGAGGTTTGGGATGCTCTCCCCCCCTGCAGGGCTGGAGATGGGCCACCTACATCGATTTCACACCCACAGCACAGATAAAGAGGAGAAAATCAGCTGGTCCACTGTCATGTGTGATTGTGTGTGCTGAGTGTGTGTGTGTGTGCAAATGAAACCTCTGTGAACAAAAAAGTGCTCTGAGGCAGAGAGGATTTAGTAGCCTCGTGAAAGGTATGAAAAAGAGTGCGTTTAAATTATGCACTCTTATGTAAATGGTTTGCATATGGAGTACAGACATGCTGTAATTCATTGTTCAAAGGTTAAACTGTTATGGCCAATTATATGATTTCATTTGCTTAAGTGGTATTAGCATATATATCTAGTTATATGTGTCTCTACAAGAGGAGACAGACAGTATTTCTGGTTACTTATTTGATAACGAATCAAGTTTAATTTAGCTTACATGTTGGAAAAAAGACGCACACGGGAGGTAAAGTCGTTCATGGGACCTTGGTTCACTGCAGAATAAAAATGTGCTATAAAAAAAGGACATGTATCGCTACTTTGTTTGTGCTCATTAACTGTTAGACCATCTCACTGCTGCTTATGTAAACTGAGACATGCTTCTGCAAGCTTTACATAAGCAAATGTTCAAGGATGCCGTTTTAAAACTTTAACTTGGCTGTTTCCTCTACTTTAACATACAAAATGTGAATTGTTGTTTTTTCTTTCTTTTTTCAATTTCACCTCTCAACATCTACCAGTGCAATGCAACCTTATACAACAGTTTGTATGACATCCTATGGAGAAGCACACACTATGGTTCATATGATACCCTATGGAAGTGCAAACAATGGTTTGTATCATATCCTGTGAATTAGCACCCCACAAATGGCGTTATGTTCTTAACATTAAGTTAAGGAAGTTTAGGTTTGGACCAAGTAAAGTTAGTGTGGTTATGTTTAGGAAAAGAAACGTGACAAAATAACTTAAAATTACTCAAGGCTCATATGGCTCCGAACACCCATCTCCTGGGGAAAGTCCTGGGAAAAGTCCTGCCTCTTCGAGGGACCACTTCCCTCTTGTACTCTAGTCACTACACTGGTCACGGGATCGCAGCCTTCCCGAATATGAGAGTTATACCAACACGTTCTCATCCCATGTTGTCACATATTGCCGCTTTGCAGTGGGCTTCGCCTTCTACATATTGCGCTCTAGGTATCCTTCTTCGCCGCGACTGTGATGTCACCACAAGCACATGGTGCAATGACGCAGAAACATTGTTGCATTTTAGTTGTGGTGCGGTTCATGTTCACACAGAATTTTTGCCAACCAACCAAGAGGGGGAAACATGAGATTCTACCGACTGACAGGTAACTTGTTGATTGGACAGTTTCGGCATCATCATCAGGATCCATGCAGGGAAATGAAATTCAGTTGACTGACAGAAGTTCATGGAGCAGTTTAATGATTATACAGAGTTTATATTTACGTTCCCTGGTGTCACAAAATGATGAAACTGATTTTAAGCATAAGAAGGCGGCTATTATTAGACTGCAAATCAATCAAGATATCAGGGTTACTGTTGGTGCACGATCATATTTGCTTCATTGTTCTACTCACACATTACAGAAAAAAAATTACAGAACTGTATAAACTCCGTATATATGTTCCACTACAGAGGAACTATAAAACAAACATTTTTCAGCAGCTGCTGGAGGCTTTACAGAGACACACGTCTGCATCACCTGCTGCCAAGTTATTAATAAGGTCATTATATGATGACAGAAATAACAGTTAGACGTTCCTGTCCTAGTGTTTAACGCAGATATGTTTTAAGCTTAAGTTTTGACAAACATCGCTCAGCAGAGGCATCCAACTGTATTAGTAACTACTAACATAAAAGTACCCGGGCTGCTGCACTGATGTTTGGCTCGTAGCTGTGGCGCTGGCCTTTATCAGAATCAACTATGAGGTTACGGACAGATTTCAAGATCAGTAGATGGAGTAATTATTGGTTTAGCTTTTGTAAATTATGCCAAAGTCACATGTCTCCCATTGTAAAATCCTGTGGTTGATTCATTTTCTTTCACACCACAAACAAACAGCATCACAGTCCGTTTGGTCCGCACCAGGGTTTGATTGACAGCTTTCACACCAGCCCCAACAAACTGTACTAACAAGAGTTCGTTTTTACCAAACCAAACAGGGTAGGTGTGAAAGCACCCTTACTTATCTCGAGTCCTTTTTGATCAGGTCTGTTCTTCCTTTTATCTTCTTAAAAATGTTTTCCCCCAAAAAATTAATGCATGTGCGTTTCTGGTATTCTTCCCTAGGTCTGTTATGGGTTGGAAAAAGCAGACAACCAGAACTAGATGGTAAAGATGAGAGAGAAAGAAATACAAACTGGACCAAGCAGAAGTTAAGCATATGAACAGAACACCAGGGTGGCTGTCTGTCCCCAACACTGTTCAATACATATATTGATCACCTATCAAAAATATTTCTAAGATACAGTCAAGGAGGCAGAGGGCAAAATGAAATTGTCTTAAACAAGGAAAAAGAAAAAGCAAAGAAAATGTGGGGGAGAGATAGATGTAGAGTAGCACAGAGGTCAGTAGTGGAGGAGTGAGCGGAGGAAGGGGCTGTGGTTGGTGTGTGTGTGTTTGGGGGTGAAGCAGGTTGTTTATGGTGATCTTGTCACGTTTCGTCTCTCTGGGACAATCAGGAGATTAAGTGTTGAGGAGTGGCTGGGGAGCGGCTGCAGTCACATGCCATTACTCACTCCCTGCATCACAATTAGTGCAAATGGCGCATTACAGAGAAATTATCATCAATATGATATTAAGAGACGCTGGCTAAACCAATCAGGGGAAAAGTGCTTATCCGCTGGTAACTAAAGATGACTCTGAGGCGGCGGCACACGGAGGTGACACCGACATGGCCTCTGAGCCATGAGACAGGCAGCCAAATATCAGGGACAAAAACGCACAACTGGATCTGCGTCAGAATACCATTGGCTGATGGTGGCTGTGACTGGAAGATACCTCAAGGCTGTTTAGAAAAGTTCTGCTCAGGTTTTGTGATGAAATGAACAAGAAACTGTAAAGACAGCACTCGCATAATATAAACTGTTAACCCTTTGAAACCTGGATCGACATCAGTTTCCTCTGTTACGTTTAGTCGCCTTGCACAAGCATTTAAACCTGGGAAACCTGTGAAACATGGCTAAAAGAGTCACAAGTCACTTGGCAAGAGATGTCCTGCAAAGTGCAAGAAAATTCATTTAGCTCACGTTAGTCAGTCTGATGAATGTAACTTCAGCAGTACATGTTTATGGAGACAGGGATGTCAATGGTAGATAGTTCAAGTTCTGCTTCAGTAATTGTGTGTTTTCAATTCATGGCTTTTGCATTTGTGTTCTACAGTAATCAGTCTCTCCAAACAAACATTATAAAGAATCTTCGCTGGTCCCAAGTTTTCTTTGTTTTATAAATCAGAGCCAGTCAGAAAGATTTAGAAACAGCGAGGTTGACGAGGATGAAACAGGGGTGACCTGACTGTAAACACAGTGATCAACAGGAAGAATAGGTGACAGCGGTTGTGACATTTTATAGTTTGGAAAGTTTGAAAGCTCCCACAGTTACTCAATAAAAATAATCTTTGCCGACTGTTCTAAATTGGTCTGTTAAATTTTGTCATGCCCCTGAAATGACAAGTTTCCTTACTATGAAAGATGTTAAAATGTGCCTTGCTTTGCGCTACAGGAAAGGGGTCAGGTCACATGTTTACATTCCAGTGCTGCTCACACCGACACTGAAATGGCTCGAGTCACTCATAAAAACCCAGTTACAACCGTTAAATTAGCCTTGTGCTTCTTACAGTTCTTCCTGTCACTGTGTGTGTCACAGGCACAGTAGCAGTCTCATAATAAACAGAGAGAAAGACAGAGGCTGAGTGGATCAATATGCTGTGCGCAGCTGTACAATGAAATGAGTCAAAGTTGAGGTAAAGTTGCAGTGATCTGACAAAATTGCAAGGCTGTGCAGAATTCATTGAGATTGCCTGATTTCGCATAAATTGTTGTGATTGTAAATCATAAAACTGTCCAGGGAAGTCTTGACACGCTTTTTTTTTTTTTTTTAAATTTGCAGTTAATTTTAAATGTTCATGTAAAATGTCTCAGCCACCACACATACTTTTACAAATATGGCATCCAAATGGTATCAAATGTCTGCTCACTGCTCATACAAATATTTCTAAATATAACTTTTAATATTTCTGTTGTCTCTTTCTAAGGGCAACATTTCCTTTTATTGGTTAATACATTTTTGTTCTTCTTTGGGTGTAAAAGGTGAAAAGCTGTTTGTTTATCACTAACATTCCAATTGTGTTATACCGCTCTCATCAACAGCAGCCCTGGGCAGATTTCTCAGTTAAACTTGTGTTGAGGTGCCTCCCATGACGTTTCCCTTCAGTTCAGGACATCATCTCACACTTTCTGATGAAATTGTGCTGCAACCAGGGATTATCCTTTACTAAATTAACCCCTGCATTTCCTTTTTACCTCCCAATCTTTAAAAAAACAGGTAGCGACAAAGACAATAAAAAAAACAAACCCCTGGGGAAAATCTCAGCCCTTCTTGTCAGTCCTGGTGCTGACAAAAGTAGTGACAGGAAACCTTCAGGTTTATTTATATGATGAAATGTACAGCAACTCCACACACGTCAGTCAGGGTAAAAATAAAACCCGTGACCAGGATGGGCTGGCATCCAGTGGATAAATGATGGTGGAATTTACAATAGGCCAATATAGAGACACAAAGATGGTGCAAATTAGACATGAGTGCAGGGTGTCTCGCTGTTTCCTGATAAGACAGGGAAGAATAAAATGCTTGCTTTGCTTTTTTAGGTGAATCACCTTCGTTCACCTCCCAGAATAAGAGAGACGACTGCAAATCCTCCAGTTCTAATATCAGCTGTAATTCTCCACTCCTGTGCTCATTCCCCTCACTTTCTCCTCCCTCCACCCCGTCCCTCTCTCCTTCATTACTCCTCCATATGTAGATAGCCGCACATTATTATTTCCCTGCCTTATTTTGCTGACACAACACAAGCCAAATGAAGTGAGATATACGGCCGGGCTTATTGGTGGAGATGGCCAATCCCCTCTGGCCAAAACCATTAACAAAATGGACCACACTTTGTCTCCTGGCGCTTTTCAAATCGTTGTGTGGTTGAGGAGGCTATTTTTAGAGCTTAATCACATGTAGGGAATAACAAACAACAAATCAACAACAACTCAACTTTCAGCTGCCTGGAGATTTCTGCTAAGGTAGTCTGTGGAATTAAATGCAATTGGACACTGAAAACTGGATCCCAAATGTAGCCCATAATGTGCTGCTGTGACTATTATTTCCATCATAACTAAGATAACTGGAGATTTATTACAGAGTAGTAAATCGGAGTCTGCATAACAAAAAAGAAAGAAAAACATTTCCTTCACTGATCCTACTAATGGAACTGCATTAACCGTCCAGCTATGTTTTGGGTCAATTTAACCAATTTGAAATATTTGAGTATCTCTGGAAAATATTTTAATACTTTTGTTTTTCAGTATGAAACTTCCTCTACTGGACCTAATAAGTGTAATCAACGTTTATGGCTAATAATGTAAATGGCTAATACTGATTGGGTCAAAATGACACGGTAGCAAAACTGGGGTCAGAAGTGTCAAATTTGTTTCTTTGCAAAAGTGTAGATGTTCATAATCACTCACCCCGTTACATTTTATTAAAGCTTACAATTAGGTATAATAAAGAGCAAGTCGCTTTGAGTGACAAACTGTCTGCTGATACTGTCCTCAACATCTCAGTCAGACCTACCCCTCGCTCCTCCACAGCCCCACCCTCTTACCCAGATATGGTCAGGATGGTCAGAAATGTCAGACTTGAGGATTCAAAACTTGAGTCCATAAACCAGTGGGTGATGTCACGGTAGCTACATCTGGCCAATTACCTCACACAAAATGCAGAAAATCCAGGTTTTTTTATACTGCAACAATTAAACCTTTGAAACCCAAGCAAATTGGATTGATTTCTTTTAATGAAAGAGAGATGACCAAAGAAATGGTAAATTGTAAAAAAAAAAAAAAAAAGAAAGAAAGAAAAGAAATTTTAAAAAGAACAAAAAAGACTTGGAAAAAGTGCTTTAACAATGTAAAATAATTCTGCAACATGATTTTACATATGTAATTATAATAATTATTAATAATTACAAATACAGTTTTTTCACTAGATATTTTTCCTTAAAATAATTTTCTAAATCTTCCAATTTTTTGCAATTTGTGGAACATTTCTTATCAAGCCAGTAATTGCCATTTTTCATAAATTTTCTATAAGAAATCACACCAGTATGGTCTGGGTTCAAAGGTTTAAATACTTGTGAAAGGTGTCTGACAGCTTTGGATATCCCTACACATTTCAAAGGGTTAAGCTTTTAGATTTTAGTAGGACCCATGGTGATTTTATTTTGAAGGACCTGACTCATCACAGGCTGAAAGTGTATTGGATGTTACCATTACCAGAAGCACATGGCCTTTAACCATTAAGGTTCTTTCACTGTGAAAAACAGCTCTCCAGTTAACATATTACTTGTGCTCCGCGGTCACAATATGTGATTAAATAGTCACAATTGCAGCTCTGCAACTGCAAACATGCCTCACCTGCGTACACTACCGCCTCTACCAGTCACCACAGCGCTGTTAAACATGATGATAAATTCACTGTAAGCTGAAAACAAATGAACAGCTCTCCAGTTCATATATTAATAGTATTTGCAAACCACAGTAGTGCCCCATGGTCCTAAAATGTGACTAAATAGGTTCTGGAGCTCTGCAAAAGCCCTGCTCTGTGTTAGTCTGTGAGAGGCAGAGAACCTCAGGAGAGAGCAAGGGAACCCAAGCCTCATGGCTTATAAAAAAGACGTCACAACTTATACTCAATGTTCACGATAAAGTCATTCTGTTTTTATCACACTTGGAACAAGCTTTGATACCTTGAGTATATTTGATATATCACCCACCCCTACTACAATCCATTTTTGATCTGGAATTCAGAATATAAATGATGGAGAAAAAAAATTTCTGCAAATTCCATCCAACACATGACATACTGCCACTACAATGGATTTTGAACACATTGTACAATGTCTGCTAAATTTAAAGGCATACGCCCTGAGTGATCCTGTTGATGAAGGTGATGGTATTTCAACGATAGAAACATGACTCACTTAAAAGTTTACACAGTTCATCCTCACGCAGAACCTAACATTTCTGAGCAGTATTTGGATATTGTCTCAAAAAACACAGCCAGTGTCAGCCAGTCAGTATAATTGTCTATCACTGTGTGTATTTTGATGCAGTTACAGAGTCCGATAAAAACCAAATTCTCAACATTTTCTATTATTTAAAAAGATACATTGAGGGGAGTGTGCAGCCCTGGTGGTGGTATGTGCTCTCTGAGGGCTTTTGAGTTTGGAATTAGAGTTTGCCGTGTGTGTTTGTGTGCGTGTGTGCAGGTACAGTATAAACAGTGTGGGCATGTGTGTGTGTGGGGGAGAGAGAGAGGGAGGCAGAGAGACAGCCAGCGTGGGTGTAGGTGTGGTGTGGCTGGCCCCGGCTCATTTCACAGCTGTATAGGGATTAGGCGGTGGAGTGCGGTGGGGTAAGCTGTCTCTTTTATCTCATTCAAACATGTTGCTAATTCAGCAGAGAGCGGCTGCCGCGGGAGCCTGTGCCACTAAGCGCTGTATCATTCTCCCTGCCGTGAATAAACTGCTAGTCCTAATCCCCAATCAGCCGCCGTGACACGGATTATCACCCGCAACAAGCACAGCGACCCGGCGGAGAGAGGAGAGGAGAGGAGAGGAGAGGAGAGGAGAGGAAGGGGAAAAGGAAGAGAAGTTAAGAGAAAGGAGGAAGAGAGAAGAAGTGGAGAGAAGGGATGCAGAGAGCAGAGGAAAGAAGGAGAGAAGAAGGAGAGCAAGAGAGTAGGACAGTGAGGAGGGGAGAGGAAAGAAGTAGACAGGAGGGGAGAGTAGAAGAGAAAGAGAGAATGGGGAGTGAAGCAAGGAGAAGAGTGGAGAGGAGGAGAGAAGGGGAGGAAGAGAGCAGAGAGAGAAAAAGAGGTGGAGAGGGGAGTGGGGAGGAAGAGAGGTGAGGAGGGGGGGTTTGGAGAAGTGGAAAAAGAAGAAAAGATAGGGAGAGAAAAAGAGGTGGAGAGAGGAGAGGAGAGGAGAGGAGATTGGGGAGAGAAGACAAGGAGATGGCAAGGACAAGGGAGAGAAAGTAGGGAAGAGGAAGAGGAGGAAGAAGAGACTAGAGGACAGGATGAGTTAAAGAAGATGAGGGTGAAGAGAAAAGATAAGGAGAAGAGGGGAGAGGAAAAGGAAGAAGAGAAGGAGGTGAGGATTCGGGGAAAAGATGAAGAAGAGGATATGAGATGGGAGGAAAAGAGGATGATTAGGACAGGATAAGAGGAGAAGAAGTAAGAGGGATGAGAAGAAGAGAGGTAGACCAGGGAACAGAGGAGAGAGGTGGAAGGAGAGGAGACAAGGGGATGGAAGGAGGAGTGGAGGGAGAAAGGAGGGAAGAAGGGGAAAGGGGCTGTGATGAAGGAGAGAGGAAGTGACAAGAGGACAGGATAAGGCAAAGGAGGTGAGGATTGGAAGAAAAGACAAGGATATGAGAGGAAGAAAAGGAATGGTAGGAGAGGAGAAAGGACAGAAAGAGAGGATAAGGAGGAAAGGGAAGAGAATATTAGATGGAGACCAGAAAACTGAAAAGATGGAAAGAGGGAGATACCAAAAGAAGAGAGAAGAGGAGGGGATGGATTTTCTTTGATTTTATTTTATTTTATCTATTTTCTAATTTCAATGAATGATTTTTTTTTTATTTTTTTTTTTTACAATTTCTAGGTATGATTTTGTATTAATATATTGTTGTTAATAGAACATTTCTTAACAAGTTGCTCATGGCATTTATCCCCAAATTTGCTCAGCATTTACAGATTTAAATATCTGTAAAAGGCACCTGAAAGCAGCACACGAAAAGTGATGTCGCTCCAGGTTTCAAAGGATTTTTTTTTAAACATTTAAATATGCTTTGAATTGAATACTGAACTGAAATGAGAGGAAACAGTTGAGGAGGAGAGAAGAAGAGGTGAGGAATAGAGGTAAAGAGGAGAAAGAGGCAAGGATGTGAAAGAGGAGAGGAGGAGAGGAGAGAGAAAAAATGAAAGAAGATGGACAGAAGAGTAAAAGCAGAGGACTGACAATCACAGACAATCTTTCTGAACTTTTTTCAAGAAGAACACAGGGCACCTGAATGCCTCGTGATGCATCACCATGGTTTCAGTTTGTGTTTTTGTCGTCTCTGTTGTCTGTTCTGCTGCATGTGTGTGTGTGTTTAGCTGCAGATTGAATCCTGCCCACAGGGCTACAGTTTGTACACACGGGACACGAAGGTTCAAACAAGACCCCAGAGACTGCAGGCCCTTTATACATCTGCTAACAGCTCTCCCTCACACACACACGGTCTCTCTCCCTCTGTGTGTGTTTACTCCTGAGCTAATTGAGATCTAATTGCTGTAACATGGTGTAAAGCCCGAGCTCAAGCCGTCACCAGGGAAATATCGCTAACAGCTAGCTCCTCCCGCAGGGGATTGTGGGTAGCAGAGATGTCAGAGCTACTTAGTCTCAAAAGAGAGCCTATAAAAACAAACTTTGCCAATTCAATAAACAGCCACACAGATGAAACAAGCATGACAACCCAGAAAACAAAAATGTCATCTGAAAATCTGCTTTGTTTTCATCAACTTAATGTCCGGTGAAATCTATCCGCACATAGTTGACCACAAACCATTTCTCCCCCCTCCACGACTTTATGACGGTGTCATCGTGATGAGTGGTGATGTCTTAATAAAGCAAAGCAGCAGATTCCAATCAGGTATTGAAATAAGCCGAGCTAAGTGCTTTTATTTGCCTCAGAGGCGGATGCTGCCTCTGAAGACAGACAATCATCAATGGCATGAAAAAGAGATGAGGTATTGATATAGTTATGAAACCAATGTTTCAAAACATGCCACATCATCAGCACAGCAAGATGAGATATTAAATATACATCTGCCTTTCACGGTGATTATAGAATTACAACTCAGAGAGAGAGAGAGAGAGAGAGATGCAACTAAAACCATGTAATGATCCTGATGATGTTTTCTTTTCCTCACAGGAGATAAATACATCCACCAGACATGATCTTAAAGTACCATATGTCTTCTTTAAGCCAATTACAAACAATTAACTGTTTAACTTCCTCCACAGTTATGCATTTGATAAATTACGGTTTTGTGCTTTAGAATTGTTAATCTGAAGGACACGAATAGCAGAATAATTTAGAGCGGACTCTCAAAACTTGTGTAACTTTAGGCTTTTTAGATAACTTTTTCCAATGTGCGTTCATGCATTTTCAAAAATGAATTTTCTGCATTTTTACCACAAATAGCTAGATCAATTTGCAAGGAGATGGTTTCTGGGCCGATATGAATTTCTGTTTCACTTTCTGTGCAACAGTTATTCTGTGCTGGAATACCTAATCCCAGATTTCATTAACCCTTTGAATTCTGATATAGAAATGGTCTGCCATATCTTTTTTTAATTGTGGTGTCATTACTTAGAGTATTTTCTAATACTTCATATCCCCAAAATTTGTAAAAGCTACGCTAAAAGCTTAAGTCCATGAACCTTAATAACTGACAAAAGCATTTAAATTGAAATAACACAAAAACTGACACGTTTTTTCATCATTATTTTACAAATTAAAAACGTAAAATATGTTGACCAAAACTATTTCTAAATTTAGAAACATAAACTAATTATTTCTTAAGAATCCTGAATTTGTTTTAACTATGTACATTTAGTTTTTGAGCGAAAAGGCATTGTAATGGAGTCATCATTCATGTCTCAAATGCAACCGCATGCTTCTACACCGCAGGTAACATAGCGCAATGATGTCATCGCAAGTATACAGTGTGAATTCAAGACAAAAAGCTCAATTTTCTGCTGCAAAAGTATGTTCTAGATCAATGTATATACAGGATTATGCAAACGTAATTACGATGACATTCTACATTTGCATGACATGTAAGGTAATGTCACACAAGGCCATGATGTGATGATGGGGAAGACGGAAGCCTTAGCTTTTTGCTGCAAAATGAATGAACACTTTAGCTATACTGGTTGTTATTTTTTATCTGTTTAAACAGAATCATGCAACAACTAAAAACATATAACAAGTTCCAGCAGCCGTCCGCGGGAGGTCTACATTTAAAGGGTTAAAATCCTTAATTTAGGAATATGCAAAAACTGAAATAATGAAGGTCTTAAAACTAGATTCAAGTTCACCAGACATGATTAAGACCCACCTGAAGGCCTAATGAGTTGCTTTAGTGTAGTGACAACAGACAACACAGTAAATCTGCATAGAATGTATAAAACAATGTATTTACTCACCATAAAGTTACCCATTGGTTTGTGGACTGCTGCTTTGGAACTTGGAGTTTGGCATTTTGGCTGTCATCATCTTGGTTTTTTGGAGCCAGGAGTGACCATATTTTGGGTAAGAGGTTGGAGCTGCGAAGGGGCAAGGGGTGGATCGCTGTGGCGATGCCTCACAGACAGCCTGTCATTCAAGCAGCCCTGCAAAACAAATGCAGAATTTTAAGCCTTGATAAAATGTAAATGGATGGATGGGTTATTAAAAAAAATCACTCCCTGTAGCCTTCCCACAGTGTTGCTATAAGGTCACATAATCAAAATTGTACCCCCAAAAAATCATTTTTTGAAAATTTCTGTAAATTATGCTTACTATTTATATTACTATTTATCTTTTTTTTACCAACTGCATACCATAGAGGTTTACAGGGATTCATATAGTTCTTTAGCGTTTAGCGAGGGATGGAAAATGAAGTTAAGGCTCATGCATGTTAAAGATTACAATAACGATGCTTCACTATCCTAACAAGCGTGTATCACCTGGCCCGCCCTCCCCCCTTGCCTCACGATTGATCTATAAAACCAACCAGTTACCACTGTCAAAGCACATAAATCAACCAATCACATGCATGGATGTGTTTAATCACACATTAGTCTAGTGCATATCTCCTGCTGTTTGGGGAGCTGCTTTTACAGCACACACACACAAATAGACACACACACTTACATACACACACACACAAACAAAAGCCCAGCAGGGCAATCTTCCGCCCCATCAGCGCGTTAACTTTCTAATTTACTGTGTTCTTCAGGTGGAGGAGATAGTGAGCCAACGTCCCGAGGAGGAGCCGGTCCCTCACACAGCAGGAGCTGGGAGGCCCCCTGCAGCCCCGACACACATTAAGACAGTCTGAGTGACACTGTGATACACAAATCGTCTACACAGTGGGTGTCACTGTGATGACATTATTTTGTGTGTGTTTGCATGCCAAAGCTTGTGTTGAAGATCTTGACATTAAAAAATGAACTATCAAACAGCATAAAACAAGTTTGGGTGGCAGTGGCTCAGTGGTAGAGCGGGTTGTCCTCTAAGTGGACGATCAGCGGTTTGATCCCTGGCTCCTCCAGGCAACATGTTGAAGTATCCTTGGGCAAGATACTGAACCCAATATGCTTCCCATGCTGCGTCACTGAGTGTGTGTGAATGGTTACGGAGTAGCAGGTGGCACCATGTACTGTAGCGTCGGCCAACAGTGAGTGAATGTATGTGTGAATGTGACATGTAGTGTGAAAGTGCTTTTAGCGGTGAAAAGACTAGAAAAGTGCTATACAACAGCAGTCAATCAAAGATGTCATCAAAGTGATAGTTATAACCGGGAATTACATTTTTTGAATACTTCAATACTTTTGATATTATTGGCAATAAATAATACAAATGTAGTAATGAACTACGTACCTTGACAATAAACTGCTATGTGAATTTCCAGTGCATTGATGCAGTTTTTGGGCAGAGGTACATGAAATGACAATCCACGTCTTCCACTGAAATACCAGATGAAAAGTACAGTTAAACAACTATGTTTGAAGAAACAAAGATGAGATAATAACGTAGATATTTAGCTGTAATTCATCTTCTTACCGTAAAGTCAGAAGCACTGGTTTTGGTTTACACTGTCAGACTGCATTTTTTTGGCAGCTTTTTTCCTGGCAACTTTTTTGCCAGCTGATATTCATACAGGCCCTTCCAGAGTTGCAAGAGGTGCAGCTAGGGGGGAACTGCACAATCCCACTCAGGAAATCTGCCTTAAGCCAGACTGCTTTTTTCTGTTAAAGCATCTCATTGAAGGAACACAGTACCACAATCAGTCAGAGGGTTAAGCAAGTTGACCAGTACTTTTGTTATTCTTAAGTTATGTTTTTGCACATTTTTTTTTAAAAATTTCTTTTTCCATTTTTTTTGGCAAAGGGGGAGAAAGAGATGGGTAACATGCAGCAAAGGGCCACAAGCTGGAA
Source organism: Plectropomus leopardus (assembly GCF_008729295.1). NCBI lineage: Eukaryota > Metazoa > Chordata > Actinopteri > Perciformes > Serranidae > Plectropomus > Plectropomus leopardus. Next base: position 5,721,013 of record NC_056465.1, read on the forward strand.
TTGAACCCATGGCCGGTGTGGCAAGGACACTGCCTTCATATATGGGGTGCCTGCTTTATCCACTGAGTCACCGGACGCCCTTTTTTTCCCACAATTTTTGATGGTTTAGCTAGTCACACCAACTTGTAATAGCCACTCAAGCTGGTTTATACATCGAAGTTCCTGTAAAACTGAAACTAAATAAATGTCCTTGAGTATGGAGAAGTAACAATATCATGAGGGGGAAGTATGAAAAGCAAAAAGCATGAATCACTTAAGTCATGGGATGCAAAAAGATTGATAGGCTGGTGGCCCACCCAGCTAAACCATCAAAGACCAGCAAAAACTGGATTTAGAACCATTTATAACTATCTACAACCAGTGAAAAACCAACTCAACCCAGCTACTAGCATAAACTGTGTTTTTTTCAGCAGGGACTATAAAACAATACAGAGGACATTCAGTATAAGTCCCATAGAACAATAATGCAAGGTGAAATATTAATGTCTAAAGGTAGAAAAAATATGTATAAATGTATCTTCCCACAACTGAAATGGCTAGCATAACATAGCTAGCATGGTGGGATAAATGCAAGTCAAGTAGACACATATATCTAAACAAAAATTGCAAAATGAGTCTAAATAATACTAGCATCTAACATTTTAACAGTATAGAAAACAGTATATCAACAAATAAACTTACAGTTAATGCTGCTTGTCAAGCAAAACGGAGCTAACGTTGGAGGGTTTTCAGCCACTGGTCTCCACCTGTGTGGCAAAATGGCCGATTCAGACCTAATAACTTTATTAAGTGACTGCATGTAAGTAAGAGCAGTTGATGGCGTTAAACTGCACTAAATGCAACAGGGAGAATGTACACAACTGAATTTATGTGTGTGAGAAGCAGAACAATAGACTATTTGGATTTGGGGCAATTTTTACAGCCAAAATTTTAAAATTGTTAGCTGCCTAAAGATCTAGCTGACATTGCTAACTTTACTGTGAGGCAATACAATGATTCTTTTAGTTTAACTGCTTACAATCTCTCCATTTCTTAACATAAAAACCAAACCAAAGTTATAGAGGAGAATAGCCTATTTACTGGACTCACCTTAGACTGACCCAAAGTCTCAGCGTCTGCCAGATGTGTAGACAGGAGAATACAGGGAGAGGCATTTCTTACTAAGATGCTCATTTTGGGTTATTTTTTTCCCTTTTTTTTGAACAAGTCAAACCAGTTTTCTCATCGTCGTTAGTTCTCTGTTTGCACCCTTTTTGAACGTTCTTTAAATATGTTAAATATGTCCCTCCATGCTGTCAAGTCTGACTGAAAAGTGCTCCAGGCAGCTTGTCATGTGACCTGTTCAGTTATTTTGTCATAACTGACCTTCAACAATCAGGATGCCAACACAGAACATATGTGATGTAATGAGATAGATGGCTGAGTGTGTGTGCGCTGCTTGCTGGTTCAGACGTCACCAGGAGTGCCAGGGCAGGGACAACAGCAGATGAGAGAGGCTGAGCACCAAAGCAGCCATGAAAATCCTCTCTACATCCTCCTTCTTTGGCAAGCAGATCCCTATGAAATGGAATCATCTTTTCTTTCTCCACCTCTTTATCTCATCCCATCCTCCTTAACAAACCCCTTCTTATCCTCCGGTCAGTCCCTTTTACTTAAACTCTTGTCTTGTTGCCCCCACAGTGGAGTTCACTTTACTTTGTGTTTTTCTCTCTCTGAGGTTCCAGGTGCTCCTCCGACAGTCACTCTCATTTTCATAAAGCGACGGCGTTCTGCAGAAAGAGAGTTAAACAGGTAAGTCACGGGGAGAAGGGAGCGAGAGTGGGAGAGAGATGGAGAGACAAAAGGAAAGACGAAGAGAGAGGGAGCAAAAGTTAGTGGTCAGCAACACCGCGGGCATCATAAATCAGATTTCCCACAATCCCCTGCGGAGGGGCCCTTCGCTCGGCCTTGTGTGGACACGCTCAGCGGGGCGCGGAGCATCGATTGGCGTCGCCACGCCGATGCTGACTGTGCCGGGTTCGGAGGGCGAGAGGGGCGAAGGGGTGAGTTGGGGGTGTGTGTATGTGTGTGTTAGCGGAGGTTTGTGTGTGTATGTGTGTGTGTGTGTGTGTGTGTGTGTGTGTGTGTGGGGGGGGGGGGGGGGCTCATGAAGAAATCTGCCTCAGCATCAAACTAAAACAGCAAACCAAACCCAGGAAAACGTAGGTGTGTGTGTGCGTGTTTGTGTGTTTTGCGCAGGAGAATGTGCAGACTCGGGGGTAATCTCCTCCCCCATCAGCACTCACTTCCTCACACACTTGCCCTCTTCTTCTTCCCCGCTCATCACAATCTTCTGCCCACTCACTCCGGGGCAAACAGGGGGAACGAGACCTTCCTGCCGCTGCAGGGTTTGTGTTGAGAGGCCGAGGTGCAGCTCACACAGCCGGAGGGCAGCTGTCAACTCAAACGCTGAACCCTGGAGAGAAAACACAAACTGGCATCAACCAACATGTCAACTTTATCTCTTACTCTGTTTGAATAGACCTTACTACGTCTTTTTTTTAGCTCAACTGGAGGGAGAAGGATTGTAATAGTGATGGTACACTGCTATAAATGCCTTCTTTTGCTTTGTTTAATTACATGAACAAGCAAATATTACCTTACTTACTTCAGAATCTCAAATGAAAACTGTAACTATTACCATATTGCAATAAAGTTTCAACATATTCCCTATATATGTAATATACAAATGTAACATATCTGTGATGTGCATAAATGTACAATGCTGATATTTAATCTATAGATTGAGTTGAGTTAGGGAATAGGACATGAACCATCATCTCCAGTAATGTGTGTGGACACTTGACTCCCTGGGTAAACAGCTGCACACTCATGTCCACTTAGACCTCCTCCTTAATTGGTTTTAAAGATAGACAACATACTCCTGCTTTTCCAAGTTAGAGAGGACAGTCATTATTCACACAATCAAAAAAGAAAACTTTTTATTTAAACACAGCAAAATAAAAAAAATCTGCCAACCTTGGCTGTTGAATGTTCTTTAGCCTTGAGAGCAGCGTGATCAGGGCAGTCATCCTTCCTCTCTCCCTCCTCCTCTCTTTTTTTCGTTTACTTCACAAGTTATTCGGCAATACTGCACACATTTTTAACATATCTGAAAATTTGGCAAAATGATGTGGATACCATCAGCTGCAGCCATGTGAATACATTCAGTATGCTGTGACAAGATTACATAATTAATGGTACACCATTAACTCTGACACATCATGACATGTCATCACTGCCTCCCACCAGAGATGCAGATATTCTTGAATGAGTGAATTTGTCTCTTCTCAGCCATGTGTACCATGCAGCGTTTTCATCTGCTGTTTTAGCAAGACAGAGAGGGACAACATTCAAAATGATATCTGTCTTTTGAATACTTACCTTGGCCCTATCTTCTTCATTTTTATTTATGGTCTTTCTGTCATAGAGGAGACATGATAGGCTGTGCTACAGCATGTTGTAAAAGCTCAACATGTTCTCATCCCAAGTGATCACATATTGCTGCTTTGTCAGTGGACCTGTGCGTCTACATATTACACTCTAGGTATCTTTTCGTGTCTGCTATTGACATTCTGGGATGCCACAACCGACAGTAAAAAAAAAAGCACATGGTGGGATTACGCTACAGAAGCACAAAGCTATATTTAGCGAACAAAAGCATATGGCAGCCAACAACAAAAGCACATGTTTAGGATTGGACAAGGCTCTAGGACAAGGCTTCGTGGTAGAAAAAAACCATCACATTCAGACGGTAACTGAACACCGTCACCGATTTAAAAGTCTAGGGTTTGTTGGATATATCCACCCCACTTCCTGCCCACCCTATAGGGACCTTCTTGCTCCTTATATTATCTTGTTAGCGGCAGCATTTCAACCGGACACTGTTCGTTGGCGTATTATGCAGACTGACAGGTTCCGTCTGGCTGCGCTCTCAACTGATGCCGCCCGTCTTCTAATCATGCTGCCACGGCAGGTGCTGTCTTCGGAATGAGAAACGCTTTGTCTTTATGAATGCCATGTTTAAATGAGAACAGCCCTACTAAAAACAGAGAAGTCTTTCCTTTGCAATATAAAAAAAATCTGCGTTCATATAACATTGTGACAACGATCCTCGTGTACACGGATCCGCAAAAAAACACAGAAAATGCTATAGTTTGTATGCCAGGCCAGTAGCTGGCAGTGTAATTCTGTATCAACACACCACAGAAGAACACATGTACGAAGCCATGACGTCACTGTTCCCACAGGATCCGCACATTACCAGTTTACATGGCGACAGAAGAGGTTGTATTTTCAAAAGATTACAGTATGGAACCTGGTTTCAAAAGTTTGTGTTTTTAGGCCCCCAAAACGCCCTCAAACGCCGTTGTTTCGTGTTAACAAAAGGCCAAACCACAAACGGCCTCTACATGGGTATGATCACTGTATTCAAAAAATCTGATTTCCTCCACTTTGAAAGCACCTTCTCCTTTTTAATATATGAACCTCAACTCAGCTGACAAACAAAATTTTTATTGTTCCAGATTTCTTTTTTTTTATCACACATTTCCAATCAGGGTTTTTAAAGTAAAAAAGGACAAAATCGCTGGATGCAGACAAATATAAAATTATGTTGTTGCTGCCAGAAACAATGTGAAGAAGCTATATGGACCTTCCCTACATCCTCTATTTTTTCCTTCTATCTTTCCATCCCTCCCTTACTCTTCTTCCCTCACTTTCTTTCATAAATTTCATTAACAGAGAAATCCCATTAGCTCCCTCTCTGGCCCTGCCTCTCAGGGTTAACAACTTTGCTTAGCCATGTAAATTCAGAGCTTAGTCAGGCTGATTCTCCACACAGCCACCGCTGGATGCACGCTGTCCTCGCCACATTTAACGCTATCTTTGGATATGTTCATGTGTGTTAAAAATGTGTTTGTGTGTGTGCAAGTTGTGGGCTCAGGATGTGAGGTCTGTGTAAACCTCTTCCAGCTGATAATCTGGATAGTGTGTGTATGGTTGTGTGTGTGTGCATCTCCATATTATATACATACTGTACATATTCTCAGGGTCTGGTGTATGAAGTGCAGGGGACGGACACTTATCTCCCGTGGGCAGGACCGAGAAGTCTTACGGCTGGCCTCGCTGGGCCCTCCTCCTCCTCCCCAGCAGTCTTCCTCTGACCTCCTCCTTCCCTCTCTGAGGCTTTAACACACAAACCCAGGAAGATTTACTCCACATTGGCACCACTGTCGACTTGCTGGCTCCCAAACAAAGTGAAGCAGCTTAAAGTGATATTTCACTTCACGGGAAACATTTTATTCTCTCTGTTACTGCACAGGTATGTCCAGGAATTGAACTTTTTTTTTCAGACTCACTTGTAACTCTTGATATTTCAGGCTGTAAAAATATGTCTTTTATGCCAGTTGCTGTGCTATCATGAGTTTTAAAAGTTTTGCCTGTACTACGAGGTTTTTAAAGATTTCTCTAGAGGGTGCTGGTTTAAAGGTGGGGGAAAAAAGATGAAAATGTTATCATGAGGAGAATAAAATTTTAAAAAACCTCTTCTCCAACCTCTGCTAAATTTCGTCGCCTCAACTGAGTATTTTCAGTCCAAACTGTGGTCCTTCTCAGTGTCCAACCAACAGGGTATTTGGGGCAGAGGGCAAACTATGCAAATGTAATGCAGAACACGTAAGCAATGTTTGACAAACCAATCTCAACTCAAGGCTGCCTTACTTGCTTATTCTGAAAATTTCAACTGTCCAACTCGTTCTCATTCCCAAGTTGTCAAATACCGATGCTTTGTTGCAACCCATTTAGCGTCTGTATGGGACGCACAGGTTTCTCTTGTGTGAAAAACTAATTGCATGCTTAAAATTGGCAAACAGTGGTGGTTAGATAGGTATGAGAAGGTGCTCGGACAGAACTGGTGGCGTTGTTATCATGCACTGGCAGATGGCTGGATGGCACGGGCAGCGTCACTTAAGAGCACGGCTGGACGGAAATGCATCAAATGCTGAAGGTGGATAGGTCTCACAAATAATTGACTTCTGTGCGGAAGACCAGAGTTCACTCCCTGTGTGGATGTGTGTTTTTTCTCTATACCTTACCATGTGCTTCTTTTGCCTAAACCCAACCATGGTGACAGTCCACGTTGTTGTGTAAACATAAGGACCGTGCTGCTTCACCCCACCATGTGCATTGGTTGACATTGCCTTGCCTCAGCATCGCTGAGCAAAAACAGCTGACACAGAAGGATACCTAAAATGTCATAAGTAGACACAGAAGATGTCTGACAGAGCAGCACCATGTGATGAGTCGGGATCAGAATGTGTTGTATTGTTGGTACTGCTAATGCTGCTCTGCTGTGACTGTGAAAGCATTTATGGGCACAGCATCTGAGTCCAAAACAAACTTTTCTTCGGGGACAATAAAGTATGTCATACTGTATTGGAAGTGTGAAAACACAGAGTCTGGGCCGAGATTCTAAACTAAACCTAAAGGATAACTGCTTCTCTTTTGGTGATGACACTGTACTCACCAGGGATCTGGGAACAGGCTGGAAGACTGTGAAACCTGCAAAGACGTGAGGATCCAAACATGATGACTGTTTCCACCAGCACACACAGACCTTTTCAGCCTGCCTGTCAGAGAGGAACACACACCAAACCACACACAAGTGAGTAAATACAGAGACATCACACCAGGTGATTGGTAGGTGACTGCCCTGTCATAAGGCAGACGTGGAAGGTCACTGACAGAGCAGCACGTGACGAGTTGGGATGAGAACGTGTTGTCCAAGCATTAATACTTTGACCAAAATAAGGCAAAGTTACAGTGTCAGTGTGTATTTATTTTTGTCAATTTGTAAACACACAGCAAACGTGAATAATGAAAAATAAAACCTGTCTACCTATAAATTGTAACCTTTCACCAAAAAACTGCCTATTCTGTGGTATTGGATGTCATAAAACATAACTCAAATAGAACTGTGTAGAGGAAAGTTGGGGTATTTGTAATATACAATTATTTTGCCTAATTAGACACTTTTTTTCCCAAAATACCACTGGTTCCCTGGTTATGGCATATCAGATCAAAAGCCTGCGAGGAGCATCAATTAAAAAGGACCGAGGCACATTTCTTATTATTTGTTGTTCAGGTGGTGGCTAAAAGGTAAGTCAGAAAATATATTTGTCGTTTGGGTGTTTGACCCTTTGAAGAATATTCAAAGACAATGGGTAGGTTCTTCGTTGGTGCAACTTTTCCAACTGGATCATTACAGTGAGCATGTGTGTCAGGAGACAGACAGGACATTGACTGGGTCAGGAAGTGGCTGGAGAGTGTAGACAGAGGAGTGGGAGCTGAACTTCATTGATAAACCTCTTTCAGTCGCAGACAAGGAAGGAAGTTGCACAGGCTGCAGGGAGGGAGACGCTATAGATCCAGTATTGGGACAGGAGTCCAGCCACTGCCAGCCATTGATCAGGATCACAATCAATCAGGAAACCATTGAGCAGCCTGCTCCAAAAATAGAGTGAAAAAGCACCTGGGAGTGAGCAGTGGACAGGGTCAGCTCGGAGTCACAGCCGTGTGCCCCAAGACATTGTCCCCTCTCGCTCTGATTGCCCGAGGCAGGAAGTGGATCAGAGCGCTGCTGTTACGCTGGGAGATGTGTTTCATAATGGAGTGTACAGGTTTATGCCACTTGACCTCTGAACCTCAAATGTTATTGACATGTTTCCTTGTTCATGGGTCAAATTCTCCTCCCTGGAGCCAGAGATCCTTCAGCTTAAATCATTAGCTTGAGTCAGAAAACCTGGACTCAATCATTTTGTTTAAAGCCCACAGATGACGGAGAGTCGCTGTAGAGTGTTATTAACATTTTAGGAGGGAAATAACAGAACAGTTGGTGGGTTTCCATTACAAATTTATACAAAACTTAAGTGATATTTTTGAAATGTTGATAAAACATAATTGCAAGATGACTATGTTTCAGTTGAGTGATGTTATGTGCTTTTTCTTGCGATAACATTCCAAGAAGCATGATGATGGATTTTCAAAACATTATCAGCTTTATTTCTATTGCAGCCAACACACTAACACCAGTATTACCAATCATAGGGGACGTAGGCATGTTATGCAAACGATAATGGAAAGGCAAGCCCCTTATAGCCCTTATATTATTACACAGCAGCCACGTATGAGGGATTTCTGGAAGATCTTAGTCCACGATTTCACAGAGGAATTGTGGATTCAAAACTTCTGATGATACGCTTTACTTTTGAAGAGTTTTGTGATGCAATAACACCTCTTGTAGCACCTGCTGCATCATGCCCGAGGGAGCCAGTTCCTACCGACAAGCACATAGACATAGCATCATGTGACCTATAAAAGCCAAAAAAGTGTTTCCTTTGCAGTTTTGAAAGATATGGCTTTTTTCAAATCGCATAAAATACCACCTCATGCGAGTGTAAAAGCTTTTTTTGCCATAAATAGGAGCTTTTTCAAAACTGACGTGTTTCCATTAGGTGTATTTTATATACAGCCTCGGCGGTTGCCACTTTGTTTAAACTGGAGTTAGTGTGCTAAGGCAGCTGTCCGTGTGACTAAGGCTACACTCCCACTGCACAAAAACCCTGTTAACACCTGCCTCCACCTCCTTAATGCAATGACAATGCATACAGTCGGCAGTCACACCCGGGTCAAATGACTGCAGTAGACACAGGTTTTTATCGCTTCTGGCTCCGATCAGCATTGATTGGAACACAATGAGGTAATTTCAGCTCCTTAACCAGCAAGATGCAGTGACGCGTCATCACTAATTACCCTCTGTCTCCTCCTAAGCAGCGCTAAAACATTATTCCAAGTTAGTCTGCACCAAATTTGAAAGAGAGACTAAATAAGTAAGAGATATAGAAGGAGAAGAAAGTGCTGAAAAACTTTCAAAGACCTCTGTTCCTATTGCTGCCTATTGTTTCCCTATTCTCTGGCCTGTCTGTGACGTTGTACGGACACACCAACAAACCCATATCTTGGTGACAAATACAGCAAAAAATACTCAGAAATAAAGACATAACCTCGACAGTGAAGGTAACAAAATCAAGCTAAAGACACATGTAAACATACCTAGCTCATACACACTTGCTTGTCACACTCTAGTTGGCTGGGGTAGCGCAGAGCCAGAATGGGAGGGGTTTGTTCACCCACTGTGAAAGCACTTTGGACATCCCTGGGATGAGCAAGGACTGTCAAATCCGTCCTGACGGCATTGCGGCTTTCCTCTGTGGGATCAGGCCTGGATGAGAGCCGGCTGCAGAGGCCCAAAGCCGGGGGATTCAGGCCAGTGACTGGCCAGCGGAGCTCGGCTGTCAGTCAGAGCAGGCACAGGGACTGAAACTCTTCAAACAGCTTCCACAGGATCAAGAGGACCGCTCTCTCCGGCTTAGAAGGAGGCTGCTGGAGACACAGATTTGAGAGGAGAAAGAAAAGGACATCATGTGAGACAGACTGAAGTCCACTATCAGGCCTCAGCCTGCAGCTCTGAGCTTCTGTTTGGGTTTAAAGACCAAAACAAGTTATTTAGATAAAGATTGTGTTTCTGTGCAGAGGGTGATGATAGGACAAGAGAACAAAGAGGTGATTGAAGGATGGATGATGCCGGTTTGATATTTATAACAGAGGGCATTGACTGATATTGACCTGCTGTCTGTTTTCACATCTGATGTTTGACCATCTCTCCACACAAACACAAACACACACACACACACACTCACACTCACACACACAGAAACACAGCGGTTACTGGAAACAGAGCTCTGATTAAAATACTGAGTTGCCTTCAAACAGACCAAAAAACATGCGCACACACACTCACTCACGCTTGCACACATGTGCACGCACACACACACACACACACACACACACACACACACACACACACAACAGTTCACAACAGTGAAATGCAGATCAGTACCACTCAAACTGGGTGTAGTGACAATAGTCTTAAGTGAACCTGTGTGGGATAGCAGGGACATGAATAAGTGATGTCAATAAAATCACAGAGCATGGAGAGTATCAGGAACCGACACACACACAGGCGCGCACGCACGCACGCACGCACGCGCACACACACACACACACACACACACACACACACACACACACACACACACACACACACACACACACCCCTACATACAGAAAAAGCTATGAGGAGCTCTGTTTATGGGTTAGAGACAATATTTTGATTCAAACACAGCAATTCTGTGTAAAGCACAAGTTGTTCATATTTGTGTATTATTTTGTGTCTGTGAGGATTACATTATGTGTGTACAGATAATATAAAATTTTACCCACACATGAACATTCAAATGGATCCTCAGAGTGCTACCAAACTATTTTCCAAAGATACTGGTAGAAACCATGAATATTTTAAAACATTAAAACGGCTCAAAAACAAACAGTTACACCTAATTTTCTGAGGGAAAATCTGAGTTAAAAACATATATTTTTCAGTGCAGCCAATTGTTGTTATGTTGTTATTTTTGTTTTTATTTTATTTTATTTAAAAGGGACCATGTACAGTTTAAAACATAAATGTTACCATTTGATACAAGAACCTGCAGTCCCCTGGCAGGTCAAAGCGGTTACACATCACAATGACATCATAATACAAAGTTTAAAAAAAAAGAGGATGAAAAAAAGAAAGAAATGACACAGACGCAAAATAAATAATACACAATGGAACATGATATAAAGTGATTCAAAGAAGAAGGCAAAAGACAGACAATACAACAAAAAGCACATCGCTTACAAAACACAGAATAAAGAGCTACACACAATAGCACATCACAAGTAAATGCATGTCAAATTAAAAACAAGTTATAAAGTCCAGAGTTCAAGGTTTTTAAACACTGCATAATCAGCTGGCAGTGTTTAATTTTTCTCAGTTTCACTTCCCTATTCTTCCCGATTCCCGATTCTAATCTTTAGGCTTAAGGGATTCATTATGGTGTGATGTTTTTATAAAGACAGTTAGGTATTATCATGTTAATACTGGACTCATAATAAAATGCTGTACACATTACACATAGTGTCCACCTTTTGTCTTTTGCATCACATCCAGTACATGCATCATTTTCTATCTATCACCTGTGTGTAGTTATGTGAATCATTTGCAGGAAGAATGGACTCCGGCAATAACAACTGTTATCACAAAATTAAAATTAAAATACAGACGGTTAACATGAATTGCTAAAAAAAAAGAAAAAATAGTGTCTACAAATAGTATCAAAATGCAATTTGATATAATGCAAATCATAAAGATAAGTACACAACTACTCCTTTATAAAATGCAAGTATCTTAAAATTAAGATCTGACTACTTACCACCCTTAGATGTTCTCTGTAAACAAAGCTTATATTTCTGTTTCATATCTTCATAAAAGAATGAGCTCCTAAAACCTCAGAGGGGAGCACAGGCTGGAAATCCCTGCAACTTGACCTTTGACCTGTCTCAGTGCTCAAGAGGGTTGACAGGAGAAATGGGTGCATGAGGGGAGGAAAAAGGGGGGGGGGGGGGGGGGTTTTAATTTTTCAATAGGACTGTCAAGGACACACAGCGGTCCACCCAGCAGCTCCGCTCACCTGAAAGAATGTCTTTGGAGACCAAAAAGAAGCAGGTGTCCTCTCCACACAGCTGCACATTTGTTCCTCTCTCCTATTAAGATTTTAAATATCACAGAGCGCTTTAAGAGCTGAAGGGAAGCAAAGGGCTTTCTTAGAAAGATTACAAACAAATTGAAAAGAATATTTTATTTATTTATTCACTCTGCCGGACCCAGAGGAGCTGAAATGAAAGGACACACACACATGCATTTCCACACACACACACACACACACACGCACGCACACACACACACACACACACACACACACACACACACGTACACACACACACGTACACACACTGCGCTCTCGTCTTCCCTGGGTAGCTGTTAGCAGATTTTCACGTGTGGAGAAGCTCCCAGCAGAGACGGCGGGTAGAAGAGTCGGGAGGTCTTCCACTTACAGCAGAGATCACCACAGTGAAAAATTTATATCAGCAACACACCACGCCCAGTGTGTGTCTGTGTGTGTGTGTGTGTGTGTGGTAGGGGGGGTTGGGGGGGTAGGGGGCAGTAGAGGAGCACTTAAGTCAATACATGTTGAATGAGTGAAGTACATGTGTTGCTGTAATGCAACAACAGTCTTGTGCATACTGTGTTTACTGTGTGGGGCCTTGTGTCTATTGTACATCCATCCATCCATCCATCCATCCATTTCTATTCTGTCCATCCATCTATCTGTCTGTCCAGCCACTCATCTTTTCAACCATCGCTCTGTCTATGCAGACCATAGACTGTATATAAAGATGGATGGCTTGACAGCTTACCAAAAGTGAAGGCAAAAAATTTTGATCGCCACCTGGTGGGTGACTCATTTTTGGTAGTTCTTATCATATTGAAGAACCATTATTCTTCAAATATAAGCCAAGTCCCAGTTAAACGCCCGCTCCCTTTAATTAGCCCGGTGTGGCTACACATTTTGAAAAATAAAGGCCTGTCTCAATTAGAGGTCTGGTTACCATGCAGTTAATTTTTATAGAAGTTCTTTGGATGTATAAAACCAGGTTGTTAGCTACCCACTGGGGATAATGTTAGTTAGCTGCTTAGATCATACATACAAATATAAACATTTAAACTTTAGCTTGTATGGACATGCTACATACATGGTTAGCTAAGTAAGATTAAATGGTGCTTTTCACATTTGGTAAGATAGCAGGATCTTGATACCCTGGAGATTGTTACTGCACAGACTCTGGCTCCAAATGACTTCATCAGTGCACCAGTGTATGGGTTATTTTGGCTTCATTTTTTGTAAAGTGGGAGGAAGTGGAGACACGCCGTCCATCTTTATATACAGTCATTGGTCCAACAACTAATGCATTAGTCTGTCCAACCATCCATCTGTTTGTCCATTGGTCCATCCATTCATTTAGCTCTCGTCCTTCAGTCCATCTGTTCACATGCTCACCCATGATTTATCATCCATCCATCCACTGGTATATCTGTCACTTTATCCATTCACTTATCTATCCATGGATCAGCTCATCCATTCATCTTTCATCAACCAATTAGTCATGCATCTTTTCATCAGTAAATCCACCATGCATCAACCTATCCATCCATCCATCCATCCATCCATTGTAATTTAGTTCTAAAGAGGAACACTTGGACTCAGATTCACCCACCAGAATTTAAATAATAACTTCCCTGTGTTGTTGGACACAATGAAAGAATGTAAAACAAGCTTTTCGGGGAGGCAAAGTGAGCGCAACATTTCCCCACATGCAGCCCTGTCAGATTAGATTAGGATTAGACTGAAGCAAACAGGATGTCATTCTCTGTTAATCTCCCCTAAACTCAGTTTAGCTCAACCACAGTTGACAGCTGAGGCCCATTTGGTCTGAGAGACGGCCGGTCGCTGCTGACATTATCAACCTCACCCCTCCATCCATGCACACACACTCACTCACACACACACAAGAACATAGAGTTTACAGAGTTAGGAAGGCCTGGAAGGAACGTAGTGAAGCTGGCAGCCACCTGAGAGAGTTGATCCACACAACTGCCTCCATCAGCAACTTCCTCAGAGCTTTTTAGCCACTTTCCTCCTCTAATTCAGCTCCTCGTCACGGCCCCGGTTCACAGTGTTCCGCTCCAGACACGTTTTGGGTTTGACGTCCCCGAGGTCTGAGGAGTAAAAGCTACGCATGAGTCTCTCCAGGTGAGACGAAGAAGTGGAGGAGGGGGGGCTGATTTCTACCAGCCCTCATTCCTTAGTTTCTGTATCCCCCATCTTCTCTCCTTTGTCCCTCTTCATCTATCCCTTCCATATTTGGTCCATCAGCACCTCAACACCAGTGCCCCCGTCCAGTGACAGGGGGGTTCTGACTGATTGACAGGTCACTCATCAGGAGGGACATGTTCAGCCTATTGAAATCTACTTATTATGAATTATTCAAAGACACACCTCTCTCACTCTCTCAGCCCGCCGACAACATGGCAGGTAGAGGCTGAACGAGTTATTCAGTGACCCTGGTCACCTGCACACAAACAAACACAAAAAAACGCATACACACACTCTGTACGTGCATGCATTTGTTCTCTCTTTGATGTCTTTGATGATTACCCCCACTACTAGCCTAACTTTAACACAAAAACTAAGTCTTTACCCAAACTGCCCTGCAAACAGATGGGGACCAGAGAAAATATTCCATATCCACACTTAACTAGGTCCTCAGAAAGGTATAAGAACAAGAATACATACTGCACACATTGTCTGAAGACTAATGTACTGGGATCTTTTACATGAGGTAAAAAAGTAATACTGCAGTTTTAAAAGTCCTGCACTGGCCATTTTACCAAATAAATTAGATAACTATCAGCACAAATAAAGGTCTAGGGTGCAGGATTTAGTGGGATATATGTGCTTTTATATTTGCCTGATTTACCATGTCATTAAGTCCACCATGTTTTTTTCTATAGTAGCCCAGAGGAGACAAACCAAATACTGGCTCTGGGTAGGGCCATTCGTGTTTTGGTGTGGCCAAAGTAGTAGGGTATGGGCCCAAAATGGGCATCTTATCTGGGGCCCACTTAAGTAACTCGCCCATGTGGGCAATTGGCATGGGGCCATTATGAAACCCATAAAGACAATTCCATATAGGGCCCAGTTTTCAGCCCATTTAATACCTACATGGGCCCCACATACAAATGTTGGCTGGGTGTCACATAAATTCCAAAAGTCCCTTGACATAGACATATACATACACACTACACTGTTAAAATAACTTGATTGACTTTTGTTTCACACAGGACACCTGCGCCGTGGGTGAAAGTTTGGGGTTTGTTTGACCCATCCAACTCCCCTACCACCCAAACTATACAGACTTCCTCTGTCTTTATACTAAGGCAGTTGCTCAGAGTGTCAAAAAGTGCCTTCATCTGATGTGTCTCTTACACTGCTAAAGGGTGCCTCATTGTGTCAATATCTTACACCAAGGGCCACAGGCCGAGCATCATTATTTGACAAGTTGGGTGTGAAGAGAGGTAGATATGGCGTCCTCTGTGAACCAACAGATCCACAGAAGATGCCATATCTACTGCTCTTCACTCAGTCTTCACTCACCTGGAGAATAAGAACAGCTATATCAGGATGCTGTTTGTTGACTACAGCTCAGCATTCAACACAATCTCTCCCATGAAGCTGATTGGGAAACTTGACACTCTTGGCTTCAGTACAACACTTTCCAGCTGGATACTGGACTTCCTCACATGGAGACCCCACAGACTTAGGATTGGCAGTCTCACCTCCTCTACATTAGTGCTCAAATCCAGAGCCCCCCAAGGCTGTGTGCTCAGCCTCCCTGTGTTCACACTGTACACCCATGACTGCACTCCCAGACATCAGGAGAACTCTTGTGAAGTATGCGGTTGACATTACCATCATTGGTCGTATTACAAACAATGAGAGTTCATACCGGGAGGAAATCAACAATCTTGGTGCACATAGAACAACCTACTGCTCAACGTCAGTAAAACCAAGGAGCTGATTGTTGATTTTAGAAAGAAGGAGGCAAAGACACACACCCCTGTTTACATCAGTGGAGCTGAGGTGGAGCAGGTAAACAAAAAATTCCTTGCAATTACCATCACTGAGAACCTATCTTGGTCATCACACATCACCATCCAGGTTAAAAAAGCACAGAAAAGGCTCTATTTCCTGCGGAAACTTAAGAAGGCTAAATTCCAGGGCAAGATCTTGGTTAACTTCAACAGAGGAGCAATAGAAAGCAGCTGACTGGAAACATCACCAACCGGTATGGCTCATGCACGGCCCAGGACAGAAAGGCTCTACAGCAGGTGATTAAAACTGTCCAGAACATCACTGGTTCCCATCTACAGAGCATCAGTGACCTCGGTGAAGTGAGGTGTCTGCACAGAGCTCAAAGGATATTGAAAGACAGCAGCCACCCCAGTCTGTTCACCCTGCTGCCATCTGGAAAAACATACAGAAGTGTCTGCTGCAGAACCACCAGACTAAAAAGGAGCTCTTTTCACTGGGCTTTGACTCCTCAACTCCTCCTTCAACACCAAAAAGATGTAGCAGGATTTAAGATCCCCTTAAAATTAATTTCTTCTTTAAGTATGTGTAAGAAAAATGACAATAAAGTTACCTTGTACCTTGAGACGGGGTTTTGCCAACATTACTAATGATTATCGCAGTTGAGCACAACCTACTGTTTGATTCAAACAAAAACGTGTCAGCCATTAAGAAACAAGCACAGTATATTTTGTGCATCATAAAATTAGGTACAGTGGTCAGTAAAACCACTTTCTGATCTTTTCCAATTTTCAAAAGAATCAAACTCTCATGTCCCCATATCAAACATTGGTGTATATAAAAATTATGCTCCTGTTTGGACAAAAAAAGAAAAGCAGTATGAAACCAATAGCTGATTAGCTTGTAGGACTTAAACTCAAAATGAAGAGGAGTAGCTGCCACGTATTATGGCAGTCTCACTTTAAAAAGAAAATGAAAACATAACCAGGAGATAACTGTTCCCAGCTCCAAGCCTCCGTCTCCTCCCATTACATCCCCACTGGGCTAATAAAAGGATTTCCAGCTTTGTGTAGAATGGAGGACATCTCCTGTTCCTTTTGATACCGCTATTGAACACTTCTTGTTCTCTGAGGTGAGCTAAATGCCTCCTCTGTCCTCCTCCTTCCATCATTTCCTACCTCTTAGCTTCCTATTAACCCTTCCAAACCTGCCCCCAGTCCGCCCAAATCTGGGCTCTGGAGTAGACAGGCTGAAATGAATAAGGGGGCCGAGGAGGGTCAGCAGAAAGGCATGATGGGACTTATCATGGAGCACATATGGGAATTGTGAGGGATTTGAGTGGGAGCGTAGCGGACACAGGAATGGATCAGCCTGTGACATCATTAACCACGGGGAGCTTCCATCCGCTTGGATTTCTGGGATTTCTGTAAGCCAGACAGTGAAGGGGTAGAAGAGGCCAACTGGTTGAGGGGGGAGTCCGGTCTCTCTGAGATTGAGAGACCAGAGTGTATGATTGACCAAAAAAGCTGATATTGTGATTGAATTTGAAAATAAAAAATGAAAGTTAGGGACAGAAATAGGAAGCCACTGAGAAAGAGTCACGCTGGGTTTTTTTTCTGTCCTCTTTGTTGCAGTTTTCTTTTTTGCCCTATACTGAATCCCCAAAAAATGAATACAAATATCCTAAATAAACACGCATACACACTCATGTGAGCGTGCACCCCAGGCATAGTTTGGAAGTGTCAGTGGATAGGTTTGTCTCTGTCAGCAGGTCTGGCTGCTTGATGGTCGCACTTTGTCGAGGTGTTGTTTTTTCTCCCTTCGTTAGACTCGGCGTTAATTACTAATCTCACGGTCCAGCGCAGGACACTTGTGCTAACGTTAACTCTCTCTCACTAATGAGGGGGAAACCAGACAAACAGAGGGGATTTACAGCACAACACATGCACACTATTTCACTGTCACACTCACTAAAACAGACACACAAACACTCGGGAAAAGAGAAGACAGAAGCTCTGAGAAAGAGACTAGCAAAGACGAGAGTGTAAACAGTACTGTATACCTTGTGTAGTTTATATGACTACACACAAAAATATGCATATGTGTACATAAGCAAAAGTAATTAGGTCCAGATTCATGTCTTTCTTTTTCTGTTTCCTTTTTTTTTAAAAAAAGTTTTCTTCAAATAAATGCTCTTATGGGCTATTATTAAAAAGCGCATAAACTCAACCACTTTAACACTTACATACACACACAATTGAGAAACACACTCCATGCATGTTTCCATTATACATACAGTGCGCAATGCAAGCAGCAGCATGCTAAAATGCAAAACAAGCACAATGTCTGCCCCGTGCCAGATGCAGCATCGGCGTGGGGCAGACATCTACACCCCCCCCACACACACGCATATGTGCAGACACACAAATAATTTTGTTCTTTTACACTTTTAAGGGTCCTCGTTGACATAATGCATTTCCTAGTGCATAGCCCCTAAAGTTCATTCTAACTTTGATCCCAAAACCAAAGCCCTCAAATGGTACTTAAAAAAAGCAAGGACCGGACAAAATGTTCTTACTTTGGAAAATGCACTCACTTTAGGTTTCCACTACATGGTACCTGCTCTACTCCACTCGCCTTTGGTATCGGGTACTTTTGTGGGAGTTGTTTTTCATTAGAAGATAGTACCGCTTCAGTGTAGCTGGTCATCATAGCAACACCATGCGAAACTGCTGTAATGTCATCTTCAACACGACACACACATACGCATAGACTCGCATTTGTTGGATATGCTCGTCGGCCAGTAAGGTGAGGAACGTTTGCACCTCCTCATGGTGTGATCTTTCTGGCAAGTACCAAAAAAGGCAGTTCCAGGTACCAGGTACTTTTTTCCTAATGGAAAACCAAAAAAGGCAAGTAGAGTAAAGTAGAGTAGAGCCAGTATCACGTAGTGGAAACGCGCCTTAAAATGGACATGCAAATCTTGGTGGTGCTTTTTGTGGTTAGTGTTGGGCAGCAGTGGTTTTTTCCAAAATGTAGACTTTTCTTCAAAAATACCCACACCTTTCAGATATGTCCTCACTTTCCAAAAATGTACCCACTTTTCAAAAATACTGTGAGGTCCAAAAGAGTCTTTATGTTATTGTTAATGGTGGCAAACCAGTTTCCCATCTGGGGATAAATAAAGTTAATCCTATGCTCTCCTAAAAGTTTCCTCAGTTTCTATAATGTACACACAAAAGTGCCCTCACTTTCTAGAATATAGTAACTTTTCTCAAAAATATCTACATCTTCCAGACATGTCCTCACTTCTCAATAATTTTCCAAAATCTCCTTACATTTAGGAATATGTTTCCACTTTCCAAACATGCAGAAAAAAAATGTCTTCACATTTCAAAATGTCCTAACTTTCAATATTGTAGTCACTTAAAAAAAAAAAAAACATCCAGAAATGTCCTTACTTTTGAAGTTCAATTTCATTTTTCCAAAATCTTGTCCCCCACTTTCAGAATATGCTTTAACATCTGAAAATCATCCTCAATTTATTAAGTTCACTCACTTGGCAAAAATGTGCTTAATGTACAAAAATGATTTACTTCGCAAAAATGCCTTTGACTCCCAAAAAACCTCCTGTTCACCCAAATGTCCTCCTTCTCAAAGTCTAAAACTTAAGCTGGTCCTCACAAAGACAGAAGGACAACAATACACACACACACACACACACACACACACACACCTTCCCACTCCTGTCCCATCCTGCCTCAGCGTGCTGCCCCCTGAGGGACACCACAATTAATGACCCTACTGATGACCGTATCAGTGCTGGTGGGGCAGGCTGCGTCCTCCGCGTACATCATGACTAGAGGCGAGCTGTGTGTGTGTGTGTGTGTGCGCGTGCATGCATGTGTGTGTTCAGGACAGTGCATATGGAAGAGCTGAGGGACCTCTGGGCCCAGGTGATGTCACACGGCAGTGTCGCCGGTTGCATATGTGTTAGCTCATGCATGTGTATGTTGTCCACACTTTACTCGCCGTTTCGCAGTGCCAGGTGACGGGTGTGTATCGACGGGCCGAGTGTGTGTTTTTTGCTGAGGTGTGTGTGGACGTACGTGTGTGTCGGAGGCAGACACAGCATTTTAAAGCTCAGGCTTCAGCACAAACGGAGCTGCGCAAGCTAACCATCAGCGCTTTAGCTGAAGCGTCCACCTCTAAGGGGGGGGTGAGGTGAATTGGGCTGCCTCCCCCGCCCGGGAGCTCCCTGTCCCCCCCACCCCTCTCTGTGGCCCCGCAGCCTGGCAGGGTGATGAAGGAGAAGCTGTCAATAAGAAAACAGGCCACGCAGAGGTTCAAACAAACTGCTGTTAGAGACACAAACTAACAAGCCTCAGGCCAAGGCCTCTTCTTCATCTCACTTCTTCTCTGTTCTTCTTCTTCTCTGGTCTTCAACGCCGCCTTTTCAGTTGCTCAAAGGCTCCTTTAATCATGCACGTCACAGATTCCACCCTCTTCAGCACTTTGTGCGTTTGATTACACCTGTTTATGTGCTGCTGATGTTGTTTGCTCAGCCGCTCTACATGCGTGTGTGTGTGTTCATGTCGCTGGTGTGTATGCGTGTGTGTTCTCTTAAACCAACCTGCTGACACAAGGTCTGTCCAGTTTAGATCCCGAGCACCAGAGGCGTTGCTGAACTTGAAACTCTCCTCCATTTCTTCAAAGTTTACACTGACATAAGTGCTCACATTTACACTCGCACTCAGCTCCTTCATGTACACATTGCCTCGGTGTGTGTTTTAGCTGCAGGCTCACACATCAGGGCGGAATCAGGATTTCTGCGAACACACACAAGAGACAAGCTGCCAGGTCAAACTTGTTCATTTCTCATTTTACTTTGAAAATTTGGAGCCAGTAAGGAGACACTATGTGGTCTAAGATGTGAAACCCTCAGATGACTAAAACTGAAGTGGTTCACCAAAACAGCATGTTGATATAAAAACAGTCCCTCTGTCTTACCTCTGGTCCTGCTGTTAGTTCACTCATTCATCCATCTTCGCTGAACACCACCACCTCCACCTCCATCTAAAAACTGTAAAAGGGACCTCCCGTAGCAAGCTGGTATGCTTCTATTTCTGCAAAAATAATAAATAATATTTACAGTTCATTACAATTTGTCATTTATTTTTGGTTTAAGACATTCTGTCTATATGTTATGAATGTACTGTAAAATCTGGGGAAACAGCAACATTACTAAAAGTCAAACAGAGTCAAAGATGAATTATCATTTGATCTGAGCTGACAAATTACAGATCAAGTCAAGTTCTGTTAAAGGTCTATTGTGTAAAGATTTGGTGGCATCTAGAAGTGAGATTGCAGATTGCAACCAACTGAAACTTCTCTCATGTGTCAAGCATGTAGGAGAATTACAGTAGCCAATGTGAAAACATAAATGGCCCTATCTAGAACCAATGTTTGGTTTGTCCATTCTGGGCCACTGTAGAAAAAACATTCTGGACTCTGTGGAAGAAGACCAAGCCCCCAGGAAGTGCGCCAGGCTCATGTGATGCCCACAGACCCAGAAAAACATTTGGAAAGTTTAAAAGAGCCACAAGATTTTTTAATTTTAATTTTAGACCACCATTTAAGCTAGTGAAGTGCTAAATCAGAAGTCAGTCACTTCGCCAGCAGAAATTACCCGCTCAGGCTATTTGGCTGCTATAAGTCTCTAGTGCACAAGCCTCATGGGCCGGTAGATCCGGGTATTCTATTTCCAGAAAAATAGCTTATTTTGCTCAATACACTAATGAGCCACTATCATAGGAATGAACGGGGCCCCACCTCCAGGATGTATCCAGACTTTCTCAATACATCCATGCACCTAACATCTCTGAGCTAGCTAATGTTACAGCTCAGCCAAGGAAAAAGCCATTGATGTTTACATTTGCATGGACATCTCTCTATGGCCGATATCTCCAAAACTAGGGAAGTCACACCAAATTAATCCAGACAGATAAATAGCATGTTAGAGGGAAAATATGTTATTCTTACTTTAGGGTGAACTGTACCTTTAAGGTCCTCAAAGATCGCACAACATGGAGCCTGCGAGCTTAGGAGGTACTTGAATCTGCTGGCTTGGTCCTAGCAGTCTTGACCCAGAAGCTGTTAACCTTCAGATTAAGAAAAAAACATATCATCCAACCAAAAGCAATACAAATTAAACATATATTTTTAATGTGGCTAAAACACACACACTACAAAAACCAAACACGAGGTGAAAAAAGACAATATGTTTCATATAGTTTTGCAAAATATGATGCAAAGTCCTTTCCTAATAATGACAATGGAAGTTTCAATGACTTACTTTTTGAAGGTGGTCATTGTGGTCAGTCAGACTTTATAGGGGTATAAAGGGCCCTGTGTGATGATGAAAGAGAGATCATCGGTTGTATTACCAGTGGGTTTGCAGGGGAGGGCATTGGAGGCCTGAAATGCTGGATACAGAACCGGGCGAGCGTCCCCTGCAGTGAGTCGCCTCCAGCATGTTGTCATGCAGGCATGGGTGTCCTGTGACCTTAGATGCTGCCCATGATTAGTTTTTATGAGGCCTAATGAATGCTTATGCATTCTCTGACCAGCTCTGATTAATATTGATGAGATCCCAGGATTGCTGACACACACCTTTCCAGAAAGGCTTGATTATGACCTGTGCATGTTAACACATGAAGGGGGACAAGAGAGGCGGTCAGGTGGTGCTTTTCAGCCTGAAGATCACAACACTGTATAATAAGTCATGGTCATATCAAAGTGGAGGAAATAAAAGGGTTTCTGTGCTGTAGCAGTGAAGTGGCAGACAAGCATTTTTCACCAAAATGTGAAATGCTACCACCAAAGCCAACATCTGGTACCCCCGTTGCCATGGTTACTCGAAGACATTTGTGTATTAGTGGAAAGAGATGAACTGTACTAATAGTCCAATATTTTGAACCTGGGAATTTATGTCAATTTGAACTGTGAAAATTTCAAATTGTATAAACATCATTTACACAGCTCAGTCATCTTTTGTTCTACTAATAGGATCTCTGGTGTACATTTAGCTGCTTATTTGTACTTTTTTCTTTGTTTTTTTAATGCACTTTCCATTACTAGAGACTTTACGTGAGCAGCTATATTCCCAAAAGGATCTTGTTTACTATATGTACTTCATAATACACAACTTTAGCCCTGATTTTCTGCTAATCAGCAGTTTTTGGAGCTCCCAGATAAAAGCCCCAAATTACAGGCAAATCTGTGTTGGCTCGGTGCTTACATATCAATGCTAAAATGTTTTGTGTGAACTGTGCAAAGACATGAGCTGAAAGGAGCTCAAATGCGTGGCAGAAGCCCCCCAGATATCTAGCATACTAAATATTTCGACTTTGTGAGAACCTGTTGGCATGCTGCAGCCAGTGGAAATACTAGATAAAGGTTGACGACTGAGAAAAGTAGTGCCGCAGAACTTTCCAAGGTGTGTGTATGTGTTCCTTAGAGGGAGAGAGAGGTAGAAAGTGGACTATTGCATGCAATGTTTTTGTAAGTTATTTGCCCAATGACTTACATGGAATGATGTTTTGTTGTTTTGTTTGACTTAGATATTATTTATATATACTCTCTGGGGATTCCTCCTGGTAAAAACTCTTGCAGTGTGTGACCCACTATATCGATCAGTTATGTAGTAAGAAAACCACAACTTCATAGAATCCCAATTACAAGACAGCAAGTGGTGTAATGTGATTAGCATGAACTAACAACATGTTCTCATCCCAAGTCAACACATTTTGCCGTTTTGCAGTGGACCTCTGCGTCTACATATTACGCTTTAGGTATCCTTCTGCGTCTGCTGTTGACATTCAGGGATGTTGCTACCGACACCAGGATGTCAACAAAAGCACATAGTGGGATTATGCTACAAAAGCACGTGGTTATGTTTAGACAACAAAAGCACATGGCAAACAATGCCGGGACGTCAAAAAAAACCCCCAAAAAACACATGCTTAGGATTCGGCAAAAATGATGTGCTGTAAGTTAAAAAAGCAACTTTATATTGACTGATTTTTGAATCTTAGGGAAATATGTGAGTGTGCTTGCTAGGAGGTAGAAAATGCATGAATGATCTCAAAGTGAACTTACCTTATTCAGGTGAGTGTAGCTGTCATTCATTCAAAAGTACCTGGATTTAGCCCCGCCTTCAATAATTCAAGAAAATGGAGGGTAGAAATGGACTGTCCCCATTAGAGCTACCTGTCCATCACAGAGCTGTCACAGCAGGCTCACACGTTTACACTGCATCCCATTTAAATCCATCGACTGTATCTATTAATTAGTAGCTCTCCTGCTGGTGAACTTCTGTACCTGTGCAAACACAAAACAAACACGCTCCTGAGTTCATACAGCAGCCACGTCTGTGTCCATCAGCTGTTTGTGACTCACTTTGTTTTACAAAGAGACCAAACCAAAGGGAGACTGGGAGATTAAGAGAGAGAGAAACCTAAAGGTGGAATGACAGGTGCGGAAAAGGGAGGCCTGAATAATTCAGTGAGTGGTCTGGTAAGATTTCATCTCTCTGTTGATCACTCTGTTCATATTTCCTGCTCCTGCTGCTTTTAACTTCCCTCTTCATCCTTTGAGTTACATCTGGCACCTGATTATAGTCACATTTTAAATATTTGATCATTTGAATATGTCCAATTAGTCTAGGTTTTGTTTCTGGTCATCTGTGTTATTTTCTGACATTTTGTTCTGCTGTGGCCTTTGATTTCTTAGTTGTACCTCATTGCTTGTGTCTGAGAAAATTCCAACAACATTCCAAACATGATGATGCCTTTTAAAATAAAGTGTTTGAGGAAAGTTAAACTATCAATATTGTAACTCATAAAGAGCACTGAAGCATCTTTATGTTCTTATGGCCAAAGCCAATGAGCATACAGTATTTCTTTATTTTTACTGTTTCCATTAGCTTAAAGACCAAGTTCAATTTCCTTTTCTGAATTTGTCTTCTGTCCACATTTTATGTGATTATTTATTTGGTATTTCTTGAAAACAATTTGTGATACATTTTGTCATACAGCGTCTGACTTTTTATTCTTCCTTGGAAAGTGGAGTTTGACAAAATAATCTCTTTCGGGGAACACAGAGTGTATGTTATAAGCCTGATGATTTCAACTTTAGGACAAGGAACGATACTGCTAAAACAAAAAGGGCCACAATAAGCAGTCTCTCTTAACACCAGATCAAATAGGTAACATGATAACAACTATAAAACGTCTGCTCACAGTGAGATGCAGGTGAAAGCTTAAAGCTAATAATTGGACTTTGAGTGAAGTTTGTATTGTCCAGTTTTGATTTGGTTTTGTTTTGCATGTTTTTAATCTGTTTATTTCATTGTAATTTTGTTTTCATTGTGGAGAAAAAGTCAGAAATATCTTTCCTCAAAACTTTCGCCTTCATTGTCAGGTGCATAGCTGACACAGGAGTGAAGCAAAGACCTGAAATTTCTTTCCCAGTAGATGTACCTCCAGTTTGGTTATCTCGGACGTGAATAGTAACAGACACAGTTGGGCAGTGTTAGTGAGTGGAAAGGCGGTGAGGGATCATGTCCTTATCACTTACATCCTGACTCCTCCTGGTTAGTCAGGACATCTGCACAGTGGGCACTGGAAATCAGGAGTGGGAGTGAGAACATCATGTAATAACAAATATGATTTAAAACAGTTAATACTTTATTAATTGCTGATGCTAATTGCTCATGTGGCGTTCACTTTGGGCAACAAGTTTTCACTCTCAACTTGTAAAGTACCAATGCTTCATCAGTTGCCGTACACTTCAAGCTATGGCGTCCCTAGCTTCAGTTTTGGAAAGGTCAGGAACAAAACATCAGTTTCCACTTCTTAAATACATACAGTTGTTTATCAAAATAAACCTCCAGTGTAAGTTCACTTAGTTTTAGGATTAACTGGTGAGGCTCAGGCAAATAAATTACATAGTTAGGCTTCAAAAAAAAAAGAAAAAAGAAAAAAGGGTTCAGATGACATTGACTTTTGATTTCACACAGGACATATGCAGCTGCTTTTGGGTGAAAATCCTGTG
Organism: Plectropomus leopardus; assembly: GCF_008729295.1. Lineage (NCBI taxonomy): Eukaryota > Metazoa > Chordata > Actinopteri > Perciformes > Serranidae > Plectropomus > Plectropomus leopardus. The sequence continues at coordinate 5,746,818 of NC_056465.1, forward strand.
TTTGTTTGACCAATCCATCCACCCCAACCTCTTCTCTATGTGTACTTTCCCACTCTATATACTACATCACTTGTTCTGAGCATCTAACAATAACACAGCCCAATGCGTCTCATAAAGATGCTAAAGAGTGCCTTGAGGTGTCCGTATCCAATGCTGAAGGCCACTGACCAAGAATTGGTATTGTGAAGCTGGTAGTGAGAACAAGTTGCTTTTGGGAGCCATCTTAAAAATGTTAAACCTCAACTGTCTTAGTTTGAGTTATCCTCGTTTGGACCAATGTCGTGTACAAGAAAACTAATTTTACTGCTAATAATGTAAGCACAGAAAATACCAGTAAATCCCTTTTTCTCTAAACATTACTTTGCCAAGAACTCACTGTCAATTAAATAAGGTTAAAGCAGCAGAAAAGTTTCAGAACAAAATGACTCATTTAACTGGACAGTTAGAATGGTGCTAACTGGGGGTGTGGGGGTGGATGAGATCTGCCTGGAATTTCTTAGGGCCCTGGATGTTGTGGGGCTGTCATGGTTGACACGACTCTGCAACATTGCGTGGACATTGCGTGGACATCGGGGGACTGTGCATCACTATCAGATGCTGAGGGATGAGACAAAGCATGGGAATTTACAACCTGGAACTAAGACGGAGTTGATTCCTGATGAGAATCTGGATAACATTGCAATTATTTTCTACAGATCATCACAGTTAGGGAGCAGCCTTCAGGTAAAGACCACACCTTCACAGTCTGAATCCTTGGAAGGAGGCAGAGCCTGATGGTTTGAAATCTGCCTCAAAATATGATAACTGTGGCGGTTTGTGTGTCTGTGTTTGTAATGATAATACCAGAAACAGGAGTTATTAATTAAAAAAACACTGTGGATACAAGCTCAAGGTATTAATTGTTATAGAGTGAGTTTGTATTTCACTCTGTCCTGCTGGAGTGAGAACTATCTCCTTGGTAACTCAGCACCTTTTCCCTCTCTCCTTCCTAAAGTTGACCTCCCACTGAGAGCACTGACACCCCTGTCACATCCCATCCACCCCATGCCACATCCCAACACACACACACACACACACGTACATTAGCACGCACGCACGCACGCAGACATGCACGCATACACACACACACACACACACACACACACACACACACACACACACACACACACACACAAAAAAACACACACAGAGCTGCTGCATGCCTCATGAATGTTTAATCAGAACTGGTCTTATGACATGCAGTATCAGACCAGTGCAGAAACATCCCATCTGAGCCCCACTGAGACTGATTATTAACCCACCAGAGTGCAGAGGGGACACACCCTCTCACACACGCACACACACACATATACACACACATATACACACACACACACACACAAACAAATATACTGTGTATGTATAAGCTGAAATATATTTTTATTGTGTTAATATATCCCCTTTACATGGCAAAAATAAATGTAGTATTTTTATTTTTTTATTTGTATGAAATCACACTCTATAATATGTTTCATGACCAGTGTGAATATACTTTTGAAGACAAGGGGATACTCTCATCTCTTAACCTCTTTCAAATAGATCACTCCTATGGGAAGATGGAATACAAAGATAGATTGATAAAGGTGTGTGAAATGACTGTAATATTAGTGTATAATTCATGTGTTGAGTGTCATTATTCTGTCACATCTCCCCCTGTTGAGACCTAGATTACAGATGGGTGTTTAATTCTACTTGTAGTAAAAATCAGCTGGTGGATGATAGATAGTGGCTTGTTTTCTAATAGAGAATGTGAATATAAATTTTAAAGTTTTCTTGTAATTATGTCCTCAAAATTTCTCAAACTAAAATCATGCACCCTGTATAATTTAGAAATGTAACAGGTAATATATTTTAATTATTTCAACCCTAAATTGATACGCTTCTCCTAGCTTGGTTTACAAATAGCTCTACACACACACACACACACACACACACACACACACACACACAAACAAATTCTAATCACAGGGTTCACTTACTTGGTTTGGTGAAACTTTTAGCCACATTTCATGGCCTTCCTCTCCAAATGGATTGGCATAAATAGAATACAATATAACAAGTATGTTTTATTTTAGTGTATTATCACTTAAAAATAAAAATTGTTGTGTTTTAGTTACCTTAGAATGAGCTGTCTCTACATAGAGCGCAGATCCTGGTTTATGGAGATGTTCACCGCCATGTTTCTACAGTAGCCCAGAGGGAACAAATCAAACACTGGCTCCAGAAAGGGCCAATCGCATTTTCATGTCGTCCACCGTAGTGGGGAGTGCATCTGGAAAGAGAAGCATCAGAAAAACAATGTTTTGTAATATGAAAGGGTTTAATTTGGTGTTTTTTAATTTTAAATCACTGGGTTCTGACAGATCTGGGATTTGGAGAGGAAGACACCTCTGCAGATTGTTCTGCTCCTGGTAAAACTTCTCTAAACCTCTGGATCTTTATGGATTTATCAGAAAAAAACACATAGCATGCAGTGTATGAGCTGCTTGTTTCAGACATGCCAAACAGTGCTGTGGAGAAACACTGATTTGTAACATTAAACTGCTTTATTCAGGGATTTTTTTGTTCTAGTCACCTGCTCTGTTTGTTTTGGAGAGGAACACACCTCTGTAGATAATTCGGCTCCTGGTGAAAGCATTCTTAACAATAAACATTAAGGGAATTCTAAACAGGAGAAGTGTAAACTGGTTGCAATCTGTAATCCTTATCACTATAGGCATCACTAAATCCTCCTTAATCTTACACACTTGGATGTTATTTACAAAATTGCACCATGGGAGTCTTAGGGGCTGTTTAAACAGTAATGGTTCTTGCTTGAAACTTTAAACTTTTGTTGCGGTTTGGCCTTTCATTCACACAACAACAGCGTTTTAGAGGCCTGAAAATGCAAACTTTTGAAACTGGGTTCCAAAGTGTAATCTTTAGAAAGTGGTTCCCCCTCTGTTGCCGTGTAAACTGGCTATGTACAGATCCTGTGTGAACAGTGATGACACGACCGCACTTTCACACGAGCATGAAACAGCCTCTTTGGTGTGTCATTACAAAGTTACACTGCCAGCTACTGGACTGGCATGCATACTACAGTTTTTTCGGTTGCTTTTGCGGATCTGTGTACGTCAGGATCATTCTCACAACGTTATCATATAGTAAGTGGATTTTTTTTAAAACGCAAAGGAAAAACTTTCCGTTTTTTGTTCTGTTCTCATCTGGCTGTTGTCATCTAAACGTGGCCTCAGTGTGTTATGTCCACAGGCTGACACCTTTAATCACACAGTTAGTTTGTCTGATAATCGAACCAGTAGAGCTGCAGGACCACTGAAGACTTGAAGTTCTCCAACTGTTAGTCACCAAACATCGTCTATGCAGAAAATGAATCGGATATTACAACAGGAAAAAACACTCTTCCCACAGATTCCTCCTGTGGATTCCCCACAGCTGTCACTCATGCCTCCTTCTCCTCACCAACATGGAGGTTTGGAGGTCTGTCAGGATGTGGAAGATGAATCTGTCTCATCAGGAGCAGGGTGAGCTCCCTCTCCAGGGGGGATTCCCGCCCGCTCCCCTCCTGACAGGTTTGATGAATCTCCACATCCCCTCTACTCTGGACGCAAATCTGAGGTTTTAACCAAACGCACCACTGCTCCATCTTTCAGAGGAGCAGGACACAGACTGTGGGACATTTCACTAATGAGAGACGTGACATTTCAACCTTAACTTCAGCCCAGCTCAACCTGACAGGCTGCAGATGTGACCCGTCCTTCTGCTCAGTGGACAAAGTCAACAGAATCCAGTAGTGAATGTAGTAGTATTTAAATCTCTTACTTTGAAATACTAAACACTGCGAGGTAACATGACACCAAATATATGCAAAAATTTTTAAAAATTGAAAAAATTTACTTTTAAAAAAGTAAATACATTCAAGCCAAAAATCTGTTTATAAGTCTAAATTAAAAGTATTCATAGACTGCGTTTTTTGCCCTTTTTCTAAAAAAAAAACACCCCAAAAACCCAAACAATATTCTTATTAAGCAACCGTGCATATTTCAGGTAATGTGCCCTAGCATTTTGTTTATCACATCAAAATATGGAAAAGCTATCCAATTCTTCAACCACCTACAGACTGGCGTTCTGTTATTTGCATCAAGTGGCAACCTATGAGGCCGACAAATGAGGCTAACACGGACATGGCAAAAACTTCAGTTCATTGAATGGCCACTTGAGGCTGGCTCCAAAACAGAGTAAATAAAAATAAAATAAAATAAAAGTAAATTAGAAAATGCACTTTGGCTGCCAGTTTGTTGTTGTTGCCTAACATAACCATGTGCCATGTCATCCCACCACGAGCATTTGTTGACATCACAGTAGCAACATCCTGGAACATAAACAGCAGACACAGAAGGGTGCCTAAAATGTAATATATAGATGCGGAAGTCCACTGCAAAGCGGCAACATGTGAAGACTTGGGATAAGAACATATTGACTGTATGTCCAACGAATTCTCCCAAAACCTGAATAACTTCAGCATAACTCACATGTCACACATTCGGATCAGTGTGCATTTAAACATAGTGAGGATGTGGTCATCAGACAGAAATCAGAAATGTGTATTTAAGTAATAAAGTAGCTGAATGATCATCAAAGGTCAAAACAACAAGGGCAGCTTAGAGAAAAGTTGGCAAGGATCAGAGACTTTGTAGGCTTGAAGACATTTGATGCCAAGCTGAATTTTTGGGTGTCAATAAAAAAATGGAGTTCAGAGGTTCACTGTTATGAAAGAACTCTTTTTTTCTGTTTGAGTAAATGTGCATAATTACTTCCCCTTTTTGGCAGATTCCAAGAACTGAAAGTGTTCACATAAATGGAAACACAGAATTTTATCCACTCCTAATACGTGACTCATCTTTGAAGCACTGAATCCCACCCTTCACTTCTGCCTTGCCAGAGCTTTTCACTGTTTTTCACTGACCACTTTCACTATCACTTAAACACTGACCTGTAAACAATCCAATGATTTCAGTGAAATTCAAACATTCATATAGTTTGGGCTTTGCGTTGGTGAGATGTTTTTGGCGTCTGTCCTTAAATGTTAATAAAGGCCATGCAAATTTAATCCATGTAAACAGGGCCAGGTGAGTGGACTGTGGAGGATGACTTATTCATGGAGGCATATCTGACCAAGACCTGCTGGCTGGGAGTGGGGGTGGGGGGTAAATGTGTGGCCAGCCACTCATCAGGCTGATTGCGTGTGAATGTCACCATGCTCGATTGCTATTCTGCACCACCGAGAATTACAGGTGGTGGAGTCAACATAAAGACATACTGTAGGAGGTACTGATGAGACTGAGTACAGTGAGTCTGCACACCACAAGAATGAGAGATGGCAGATGACTGCAGGCTGGGTTCACACCCTCCTCTTTGTGTTTATTGGCTAAAATGGTCTGTTTTTGAAAACCTGAAGATTATTGGTAATCCATAGCTGTTTCATATGATGTGTTCTTGAGCAGCAACAGTGTCACTACAATTCACTGGTCTATAATTAGTTACAGTTGCAGCTTTGAGAGGGATAAAGTCACGTTATTCCTACTACTGTTAACCAACGTCCACAGGATGAATTTGCGGTGTAGTTTTGCCAGCAGACTGAAGTTTTTAAATTAGGATAAAATTACTGATCAACAAACTTTTAATCCATGATTTCTTCTATTGTAATCAAATAAAAATATATAATACAGGTGCTTGGTCCTACTCTTCAAAATTTGAAGCTCTATGTGGCCATAATAATTATGACAGGAGCAAATTAGGAAGTCAGGGGATGTCAGCAGAGGAGAGATCTAAAACAAACACAGGAGTTTCACCCTTAAAACTGCTGTTTGTGTCCCCTTTTAAAAAAGTCAAAAGTCAACACTGACTTTTTTTTTTAACTTAAGTAAGTTGACTTACATGAAGTACTTAACATAACGTATCAACTGTATTTCACTAAACTAAGATAAGTATACTATGCAGGATTGTTGGTTACGGTTTGTAAACATACTCACAAGCAAAAGTGAAAGTAAAAACCAACCCCAGAGTCACCCTCATTTGGCATTTTGCCACACTATTTGTGTTTTTTAAGCACTGTGTCTCTAGCCTGTTTTCACTCTGAACTCGAATACGTCAAATACGTCTGCTCTGTCAGTGGTTTCTGCGTACATGCGTGACACCAAAACCAACCTTCCATGTCTAACCAGAACATGACTGGACGCATCAGATGTAAACATGCTTAGGCAGAAGTGGTGGCATTGTTAGTGTACGCCAGTGGATGGCCGGACGCCATCAGGCGTGTCCACGTGCAATACGCACAAGTGGCGTCACTTTAGAACACGACTGCACCAAATCGGTCCAGAGTTCCCAACCCGTGTGGATGTGAGGTTCTTTTTCTACATCTTACCATGTGCCTCTTTTGCCTCAACCTAACAATCTGTGACTTTGTTGCCAATTCCAAACCATTGTTACAGTCCACGTTGGTTGTCATGTGCTCATGTTGTGTAAACATAAGGACTATGCTGCGTCTTCCCACAGGTTTAACATTAACATTTTAACATTAACATTACAGGACTATTTCATTAAAAGAAAGTTGTGTAATCTCAGGCCTTGATAACATACTGAAAACATTTTCTGAATGTTGCTTTGAAAATGCCCCTCCTTTGTTCTCATGTAACATTGTGGGCAATTTATAAAAGAACACTCTATAATCTGTCACCTCTCAACATCATCAAAACATCCTCAAAATGTTGAAGTTGAAATTTTACGTCTCAGTCAGCATTTAAGCTTACAGGAACATTATTTGAAATGATAAACATCCTTAAGAGGATCTTTGATTAGATTAGAACATGTTTTCTTCAAAACATTATGTTAACTTGTAGGAAAGGTTATACAATGTTGTGGGGACGTTACCTGCTACCTGAAAAATAAAGAAAAGCTTTTTGATAACTTTATTTTACCAAGGCAACCAGGCAGGTTCTACAGGATCTCCACAACGCATTTCATGGCAAATGTATGAAAGATCTCAAAAAGTCTGCTACACACACTACACGAAACATTCTCAAAGTCCAGACTGTGGTCCAGATCCAGACCAGATGGCAAGTCAGTCCAGACTCTGCCCACACCTTGTATTAGCAATGCAATAATACAATTTAATGAAGTGTACATTTCCTACTTTGAAAAAAAGTTTTATACTTATCAATAAATTGTTAGTTTTGTAGAATAAAGTCTATTTAGAGATCGTTACAGCGATCCTTTTCTGATGCAGAGGGGGTTCGGGAGTGCTTAAATGTGATAGCTGAGGCTCTGAGGGACAGGAGATGTCAGAGAAATTAAATTATGAGCAATTTTTAAAAAGTTATTTGCTTATCATTAATGGTTCCAGACCTCTAAATAGAAATCAGATTCGTACCTTTGAATATTAAGTTTGAGAACCTCAGCACTATGGCGTTCATGTGCTGCTGCTTGTTTACTTGTACTCACTTCCACTTATCGTCTATTTGTTGTATGCAGACACGGTGACTTTCTGTTTAAACTTTTCAGAGATTATCACTGAAGTTGTTCTCGCCTCCTCAGGTGAACTAAATATCTCCAAAGGAAAAATATGGAGTGAACAGAGTGCTGAGTCGAATTCAAAGAGAATATAAAAGGAAAGATGGGTGCAGCATTTATTACCATTATCTGACCAAAGAACTGACAAACAACCCAAACTCACTTGTACACTGGAGCGAATGAATTTACCAGAAAAACAGTGAACCAAAACACGATAAAGCCAGCAACAAAAGCAACAACCACCACAACAACAGCAGCAGCAGTAGCAGCAGCAGCAGCAGCGGTGAAGGTGGAGAACATTATCAGTTAGAGACAGAAAGAACACAACAGCTGGCCCCAAACTGCCAACATCTCTCACCACAAAAAATACCTCTAAATGAAAAGGCAACATGTCAGACAAGTAGCTCCTCTCTTTCACTAACTCCTTTTAGTTTCTCTGTGTTTGTGACGCCTCACACCTTTCTGTCACCAAGCGAGGGCTGCCATGACAGTTTCAGCACTCCGTCTCCTCCGCACGCCGGCGGCAGCGCTGAGTCTGCACTCCTCCACCACAAACACTTCTTCATTCTGTTTATTTCTTGTTGTCTTTCTCTCGGTATTAAACAGGCTAAATGAGGACGTGCTTTTATAAGGCGGGAGCTTTGAGTGTACCCCAGTTTAAGTTACATCGCAGAAGAAAGAGGACGTTGTACTGCCGCTTTCTGTCACTCCGACAGTCTGTCAGATACTTGCTTTCCCCGTCTCTCTCTGTGATACTCTTATTGTAAATTTAATTGAGGGAAACTTTCAGGAGTTACAAACACCAAACTTCTACCAACATATGTAGAACTTTGCTAAATGAAGCCTTTTTTCACAAGACAAAACAGCAGCATTGGACATATGTTTGTAAAATTAAAACAACATGTCCATGTTTTACTGACCAGCGATCAGTGGGAGTTATGTTTGTTCTCTCTTAACCCTCATTCCCACTGCACAAAACACCCATCAACAACTGCTAACATCTGGCTCCGATCGGCATTAAAGGGAACACAACATCCAGGTAAGTGCGTGACACTAGAAGGGACCTTTCAAGTGCACATTGAACACCACCAGATGGCGTAACGTGAGAACACGACCGGTATTAGCCTGTTTAATACCGAGCCTCTGCAGAACTAGCTGTGGTGTTATTACATGTGGGCGGATGGCACCTGCCACATCCACCTGATACTCAAATAGGCAGCGTCGTTTAAAAACGTGGCTAGACAGAACATATAGTGTGCACATGAAATGCGTCAGGATGGCATCAGGCTGTAGTGCTGCTGGTAGTGTTGTAGTCAAGGTCATATATATGTGTGTGTGTGTGTGTGTGTGTGTGTGTAAACAATTTTCCTCTTTTTCTATGAAGGGTTACAACCATTATTGGTGACAAAAAAAAACAAACTACAAATGACTTACATGATTGGCTAGATTTCAAGAAGGAAGTTTTGCATTCAATCACAGTAATTATGTTAACAAATAAATCAGTTGTGTTCTCAACCAGTCTCGATTAAAAATCCGGAGTACGCTATGTCCGAGACGGAGATAAGGCCGGGTCAAAATGCGTTCGATTCTGAGACGAGACCTAGACTCTCTAAAAGTGGACCAATCTCAAATGCTACAACTGGTAAAGATGTAATATAAGGAACGTGAGGGCACATAAAGGGCGGGCAGGAGGGGAGGTGGATGGGTCCAACAAACATGGACTTTCACGTGGGAGTCTGGTGTTTTTTTCCTGTCTGAATGTGAATGTATTTTTTCTACACCTTTCTGTGTGCCTCCCCTGCCCTAACAACCACGTGCCAAACACATGCCACTTCATCCCACCATGTGCATTTGTTGACATCACTGTAGCAGCATCACGGAGCACAAACAACAGATGCAGAAGGATACCTAAAATGTAATATGTAGACATGGAAGTCCACTGACAAAGCTGCAACGTGTGATGAGTTGGGATGAGAAATATTTCACTGATGACATGAGGTGTGGTAGAAAATGTATCATCACACCTTGTTGTTGTTAAATCTTGTGGAGGAGGATTTTTGATTTAATTTTTGATTGCTCTACTAGAGTCTGTCCATACTCCCGCCTGAACATTCTCCTGCATGACAAATGTGACAAACAGATAACAAACATTACAGACACACACACACACACACACACACACACACACACACACACACACACAAATACACACACGCCCTCCGTCTATGGGGGGAGCTACCTTTTAGTTGGGCATCAGTCCGGAGAGTGTGTGTCTCATCAGTCCGGACAGTGTGTGTCTGCCTCTGGGTCCAGGTCCTAAGTGTGTGTGTCAGGCTCAGTGACACCTCAGTCACTTCGGCTCTGCAGCTGCACCGTATAGTTGCCACCAGGAGTGTCTGCGTGGCATTTTGCGGGTGCAGAGGGTGACAGGATGCGTGACAGCAGGCGGCGTGGGACTGGCACTCCCATGTCAGCTGTGAGAGCCTGTTTGGCACTGAGCAAACGGAGATCCACCCTCAGGACTGAAGAGGAGTCACTCAGAGAGGAAAACTGATCCTGGGCCACATGTGACGAGACTGTGTTTATAAGCTGGTCTGACTTCATGTAGTGTGACATTCATCTGGTCCTGCTGAGAGTAAAAGGACAGACTGAGAGACGAAGGAAACCACTTGCTGAACAGTTACTGATCTGCAGATAGTGTTTTGAAGTTAATAGAAAAGTCTAGGAGAAGTAGTTCATCATGGCATCAACATTTTAGTGTCTAATTTGAAACCATTGTGCTTCAGTCAACAAGCCACAAAGCACATCTTTTACTATATATATATTATATATATATATATATATATATATATATATATATATGTATATATATATATTATAACATAATTGATTTCTGAAGGTGTTAAGGCAAGTTATATTTAAGGCTTTTTAAGTTGAAAGCCACTCAGAATGAAATTTATGACCAATTTTACAATAACCAAAACTGAAATTTAAAAAAAAGGGGAAAAAAGCTGACAATTTCCCCAAATGTTTATTGTAACTTAAAACATGACATGATTTTTGTGTCTCTCACTCTGCATGGGAAATTCCACTGCCTTGATTCCAATCATGTAAAGAGTGAAAAACTTTTTGTGAAGAAAACACGAACCTCTTACACATCACTGTTTCCCAGTTTCAGCCATGCTGTGAAATCTTGGTTTAAGACAGTTTTCTTTGACTTTGCACTTCCCTGTGTTGTTCAGGGCACAGTGACAGCAAGGAACAAAATATGAGTTTAGTTGGTTCCACTATCCTGATGTGTCATTTTAATGCAAGAGGCACTGGGAAATAATTTTAAAAAAATAATAGATTTTTTTCAATTATTTTAAGATTATACGATGCAGCATTAGAAAAAAAAAGATTAATAAAATCCTACTTCCCATACATGAGCATTATTAAGACTTAAAATTGGATTTAAGAACTTTTAATACAATTTCACACCTTATATTCAGATTAATAATTTTGAAGCCTTTTAAGACTTTTTGCGGAGGAACCCTAATTTTAATGGTCTGCACTGGATGTTCTGTGTAATTCTGCAGAATCATCAATGTCGATGTTTGCATCTGGCAGTTTTGGTTGTAACAATCAGCAGTTAGTTGCATGTAAGGATGGCAGCACGGATCTCTATCTCCTATGCTTTTGACAGATCCTGGTTTCTTTTTTTCATCTTCTCAAATAATATGACAAGAATCATCATCAAGATTTGATAAGAATGAATGAACCGTCATATTTTCCACCTATTAGTGCCGATTTTGTGCAACACTGACATGTGGACAAGAGCATCAGTGGTTTGAGTCCAATCTCATGAAACTTTAAAATGTGTTTTTACAAGAATCTGTTTTGTCTTAGAGTGAACTGTGTGACTATTTGTTGCTTTTACTGAAAAATTAAGCACTGCACATGGTAGGATTTAGAAATATGAGGGTTTTTAGGGATACATGTGAACTGGGGACTCAAGGAACGTGAGTGAGTGTGTTTGTGTGTGTGTGTGCATGGTGCAGGGAGGGAGTCTGTGGTATGGCTGCAGGCCAGGCTGAGTGGAATAATTGATTGCTGATTGACCCTCCACTGCCACTGAGGCCAGTCCTCCCCACTGCATTACTGCACATACTCATCTGGTCAACAGCATGTGTGTGCACCTTCACAATCGTGTGTGTATACTGTGTGTGTGTGTGTGTGTGAGATCCCTCTGCCCACAAACCGCAGCCACAAACCATCAACTATTATCAGAACAAAAAGGGGCCTGTGTGACCTGTGACACGACAAAAATGAATGTCTGAGGAATAATGACTGATTGATTCAGGCTAAATGCTGAATCACTCTCTCTCTCTCTCACACACACACACAAAGATGGGGAAGTGAAACATGAATGGAAGTGATAGTGGTGGTTTAAGAGATTCAGCAGGAAGTCGACCCCTTGTCAAAAGGTTGACTCAGTAAATCGCCTCGTGATCACCGTCAACAGGAGATAATAACTTGGAAATTCCTGGCAACAAATAACGAGCCGAAACTGCCTCTGAGCATAAAGACGATATAAAAAACACAAAACCAATGTGCAGCACAATATATATAGAATTATTTGTGATATTGCAAATTGCTTTAATAACAATTATCTGAAGGTAATTTTCACTTTATGGCACATTTTCCTTTATTTCAGGTAAAATGTAGAGTGTGATTCACACACTGCCCCTCCTCCTGCTTGTTTGGAAATCAGCACATCATCCCACCGGTCTCATTTATTTGTTTGTTTGCTGGTTAGGTTTGTTTATTACTGTATTTTCAAAGCACGGGACAAGGTTAGATTTGCTGTTTGGGCATATTTTCTCCTGTGATAGCATGTTTGAATTTGTCTACTCAGCATGCGGCGTGTCAGTGTGTGTGTGTGTGTGTGTGTGTGTCTCAGTGTGTGTGTGACAGTATGGTGCCAGTGGAGGCAGGGCATACGCTCAGGGGTCGCCGCAGCAGTATGCTGCCGCCGGTGCCAAATTGCTTTCCAGGGCAGGGACCGGTGGTGTGGTGGCCCTCCAATCCCCCCCTCCATTTCCCCTGCTCTGTAGGGGCTCCTGGCCCCGGGTCACTAACTCAATCACCAGATCAGGAGTAATAATTATTAATACCCCGAGAGCGTTAACAGCACGCAGGTGATTTATCAAAAATGTCGATTACATTTTGCGCAAGGTGACAACTTTTTAAAGCTGAACACCTCCCAGGGGAGTGGGCCTAACTGGAGAACACCTCTGCTGTACGGAGCCAAGTGGGTCTCTACTAAATGAAAAGGCCTGAATGGCACCATGAGGATGTTATTTATACAGCAACCAGTTCTTCAAAATAAAAGTGTGTATCACTTTTACCTCTTGCTGCTAAATGAGAATGTTATTTGTTTGACTTCTGAATTTTTTTTACAGGACAGATTAAGTGTCCACTCTACCAGGTGAGTTACCAGGCATCCTAGATGAGAATATAATTTTAGATGAAAGAGAGAAAAACAATATTTGTGGACAGATTAACCTGCTAGGGGACCAAATATCTGCTTAAGGGCCCTTTTTGAGCACCTCTATGTCCTACACTCAATGCATCATGTATGTGCCTTGTCGAATCCAAAGTCCCATTAAAGCTATAGTTGGTAACTTTTATGAAAATAACTGTGCAATATTTGCAGAAACTGTCAGTATATTCTGAAAGGATTTCACAAGACTGAAAAACATCATGTCCCTCCTCCTATTCCCACTCCTAATGGCATTTGCTAGAACTGACACCAAAAACAACCAGTCAGAGCCGAGAAGTCTCCAACACATCTGTCGATCATAAACTTTGGTCAAACTGTCAAACCAAACAACAGGCAGTGCTGATCAAATATGATTCAAGATTGTGTTTCTTCATTGCCTACCCCAAGAACCAAACTCTGCTCACCTGTTGGACCAACTATTGCAATTACATACTCTCCACACTGTGGACGCATACTCTTTTTTTTCTCCTCATAAAAAATATATGATGCAGGGTGGTGAAAGGTAAGCATGACATTGCCTTGTACTTCTGTGGAGTGGAGTACAATCACGGTTCTTTCACAATTTTCCTTTTAGGTCCACAGGACAGCATCACTAGATTTTCTGTGCAAAATGGCAAACAACTTTGGTCCCTATAGACTTGGACCAATTGGGAGTGTAATATAGTGCCTGCACATATGATTTGCTGTCTCAGAGTGAAGTGAATTTAGTGTTCTTTAAATATGTTAGTGTACTGTTTAACTTTAAAGTTAGAAAGTTTGTGGCCAGACTGCCATATTGTAAATAGTTGGCTAAAGTGCTAAGAACAGCCCACCAGCCGGACCAACTTTTCTCATTTTAAACAGTACACTAAAATATATTTCTAAAAACAGAGGAGAAAAATAAGAATGCTGTAATAGAATCTTGCTTCATATTTGTAAAGCACCGTCTGTCCGACAATTTAAGTGCAGTTCATGAGCAGTGATTAACATTACTGACAGCTGCATTAGGGACTCTTTGGCTCTGACTATTTTGTTTTGGTTCACATACAGTGATGCCGTTAGAAGTGCTACAAGGCAATAGAGTAGGAAGAGGAGTATGATGATTTTTAAAAGATTATTTGTCTCATTTAGTGCTGTGTAATAATAGTGACAGTTTTCACAAAGATGAAAAAAGTTGGGGTTTTTTTACTAAAAGTTACCAACTGCAGCTTTAAATAGGGCAAGTTACTTCTGGTGGTTATGCTTAATTCAAAGAACTGTTGTATGTTTCTCTTTTGCAACCAAGAGCATCTTTTTCACAGGCTGATGTGAAAAGCGGTGATGGTGACGGCTACTACGGTGGTTCATAGTCTGAGTTTAACAAGTACTAGCTTAGCAAAGCTTCAGCAGATGCAGGAGAGGCAGTAGAGAGTGACAGAGGGGGGAGGTGACTGAATAGTAGGGAGGCAGTACATCTGCCCACACACTGTAACATTGCAACTTCTTAACTTAGTATTACTACTACTATTACTTTTCTCCCCACTGCGCAATTAGCTCCCCATTAGTCAATTAGCTGATTATCAGAAAATGAAAAATTGGCAACTATTTCGACGAACATTTGATTCATTTTCTATGAGGTGTTAATACTTTTACTCAAGAAAAGGGACAAAGTCTTTCTGATATATAATAATCATTTGGCCACATAACCAAACATCACAGTATGATACAACATGGCCAACTAAAGCAGGGCACAATATGCTCTGCAAAGAGATGTAATACTGTTTATTAGCACAAATAAGGGAGGGGTAGGTCACAGAGAAAAACAACAGAAACGCACAAATGTATGAACATTAAATAAAAATCAGAGCCGGCCGACTGCCCACAAGAGACTGAGTCTGTTAAACTTCACATCACACACAAAGCAAAAAGAATGAAAAGCAAAATAGTTTCTCTCCAATCATACATCATTAACAGCCTACTTGTACACACAACCCATAATGATGCAGACACAGAAAAATATGGGATATATTGCGTCCAGCCTTGACGACAAACAACAACAACAACTACAACAGGTAAAGGAGGTGGAGACTGTGGTCATTATCAGTCTTATTAAAGGATGTGGATCTATCAGCTGTGAGCTTCCACAGTGTTTGTCTGGGCTCTCTGTTTGTGTGTGTGTGTGTGTGTGTGTGTGTGTGTGTGCTGGTATACTGTAGGTAAGCTGAGCTGAAGAGACGCTGACTGTGTTGAATCTCAGCAGCAGCAGCTCCAGACGCCAGAGACACACTGCACCTCTCTCTACCTCCCTCCCTCTCTCTCTGTACCTCATCCTCTCTCTCTCTCTCTCTCTCTCTCTCTCTCTCCATCCTTCTCACTGCTTCACTTGTTTTGTTTCTCAGATGCAGCTTGGATGGACTCTGCCCTGATTTATGGATAGAAAAGCCCACAGTGTAGTCATGGTGATCTCTCTCTCTCTGTCACACACACACACACACACACACACACACAAACACAAACACATATACACATGTGCAGTACATGCCTTGTCCTTTATTCCACTGCATCTAAATCTGTGTGTGTTACATGCACACACACACACACACACACACACACACACACACACATACATACTCTCTGACTCTCAGTGAGGTGATGGCTGTCACACTGCTCAACGTTTCCTCTGAGTCAGCAAAAACAGAAAGAGGAGGATAGTGATGGAGAGGCTGAAAGGAGGGAGTGAAAGAGGAAGAGGAGAAGGAGAGAGGTATTAAGAGAAAATTTAAATTTGAGGTGAAAGCTGTGTGTTTTTCTCTCTCCAAAAAAGATTTTATTACTCAGCAATTGAATTAGTTTGTGAATTTGGTGAAACATTACAGACAGATGGATAGACGCACTTAAATAACCGTAAAAGGAAATTAGATGTGTTGTTTTGGTATGGAAAGACACTTTATAAAAGAACTGCATAGATGAGTGTTGTGAAAAACTGCACAAACACAAGCATACACATAATGTGTGGATGAGGGTTTAAGAACTGCACTGACAAAGTATTTTATGGGACAGAAATGTTTGTTGCAAAGAAACAAATGAGGAAGATTTAAATAATCTTTCTTTTTTGGGTAAGAAGGAAAGGGCAATAACTATAAATGCACTTGTCTCTTTGGCTGTTTCAGTCACACATAAAGTGGTGACAATGATTCAAGCACTTAAAAGACAAATAAGTCGTCAAATTTCACAAATTTTCCATATTAAGAAAATCTGAAAGCCTGCAAGAAAAAAAATGTAATTTTTACATCTCGGTTAGGCACATTTTTGTTACAGCCATGCTCCTGTTAAAATAGCCTAAAATATTTTAAGAGTTTCAAGATTACACAAACACAATAAGCTGAGATGCACATATGATTCTGAGCAGATCACTAACTTTTTATATTGACGTCTGCTGGCCTTGACGTGCGTGACCCCGCAACACACACGCACTCACTCACGGTGAGTTATGATATGTGTTTGAAATGAGCCGCCCGCCGCGCGCCGGGCCTGACGGCGGTGTCACATCAGCACCAACGCGGGGTGGCATCTGTGTCAACCCGCGGTGCTTCCACCCGGAGAGGAGGAGAGCAGAGAGCACTTAATGCAGTTTAGGGCACGAGCACGAGCGCGCGCACACGCCGTGGACATGGAGAGTACCTTTGAAAGCTGTCCCATGGACACACTCAAAACATACTTCGGGTGAGAAAGAGAGTTTAGCTGCTCGGTGGTGGCATAGAGCAGGCCGGATTCATCCATCCATCAGCGGCTGATGGGGCGCGCAGAGGCCCGCTGACAGGCAGCCGGAGCCGGGGCAGCGGAGCGGAGGAGCCGAGCGGCTGATGCAGCTCATACACAGAGACAAAATACAGCCAAAAAATATTACTGAATAAAACATCGCAGGAGGAAAAACAAAAATAAATTAACACTACATCATAAACAAATAATGCATATATAAACACTAATTGATTGGACTGAAACGTAGTCATATTTTTTTCTCCGCCTTTGATAATAATAATGATAGAGGAACAACAATGCTAATAGACTCACTGTCAACGTCATACACTCGTTAAAGTTCATCATATAGGCTACTTTATCATTATCAAATGATGAAGTTTCTGATTTCATTTAGGATTAAAAAAACATTCTATTATTATAATAGCCTATTATTTTAATTTAGAGTTTAACTATTTTCTTTTATATAAATTGTATAGACGTTTATTGATGCAGGATTAAACTCGAGTAATTGCGCAAAACTTCATTAAAAAAATCGTTCACAAATATGAACATAATCACTTAGTTAATAATAATGATAATAATAATAAAATAGTAATAATACATATTAATGAATAAAAAATATATTTATCGGGCTGTTGGACTTTTTTAAAAAAAAAATTAAACCACATTCATAAAGCTGCGATGGAGCTCTGCTGGCCTAAAATAAGAAACAAATGCATGCCATTCTTACGTAAATGCTTTAATAATTTAGAGGCAGGAAGCGTTTTTGTTTTGTTTTGTTTGTTTGTTCGTTCGTTTTTTAAAAAACCTTTTCTGTTGACAATGACGGCAGCGGCAGTCTGACAGATTTGGGACAGAACTTTTTATTAAACATTATGAAAACAAGATTCTCAACAACGTTCCACTTTGTAGGTTTTTCACTTGTTGACACGTTAGGACACGTTCATTGAATAAATATAGAAATTATATGTACAGATATACATTAACAGCACTGTGCAGAAGTTTACTTTCCTTTTTGTTCTCCTTTTGATTTACCGCAGTCTTTACAATCACATTTTTAGGCTGTAATTGTTTTAGTAAAAAATTGTAAAATTTGAAGTTATATCATACATTAAAAAAAAATTAAAACAGTTACTGAAGGGATAATGTCGGTGTCTGTAATTATTTATTTTTTTTTAAAAAGAATAATTTGCAGATGTGTTGCAAGATTCCTTTTGATCCTTTCTGTTGTTTTGATTCCCATAAAAGATCGAATATTTGGAGAGCAACAAATAAAAATGTTAGTTTTGCATTTATTTTGCATTTAGTAGCTTATTTTTGGATGCATTTTGATCTAAAGGTAATAATCTCAGCCTCTCTCTTCCTGCAAGTTTCCGCCGTCCAACAGGTGCGTCGGACACTTCTGCACAATATTGCACATATATCTAGGCAGCAGAAAAACACACGAACCAGGGGTTTCTTGTTGACAGAATAATGCATCGAGTTACTCCAAGAACAGTAAGCTCTACCACAGGCAAAGTCTCCTCTTTTCAAACAATCAAGCATCCTCCTATCAGACACAAGATCTTTTTATTAAGACACCGGGGCTGCAGAATAAACCCGCAGGCCCTAAAAAAATTCTCGTCTACAAATTAAGTAAAAAACAAAAATTAAACTATTTTAATCATCAGGTTGGTGCATAGAGTTTTAGCAGCGAATGCAGTCCTTGTCCATCCAATAAACGAAGCTTTCGCCTCATTAAATTTACATCCAGGATTTTGGAGAGTAACAGATCAAAGGTCCTATTGATAGAAAACAAAAGGTTTGTCCAGTTTGATCTCTTCTTAGTGCAGTATAGGCTTGCCTTTGACATTACACATGTTCAGAAGGAGGAGGAGGATACCATAGACGATTTGCATGCTGTAACATACAAACATTTGTATTAAGACATTTCGAATAATCCAAGCAACAAAAGCTCTTTAAAAAGAGGAAAAAAGGTAAAATAACACAGTTAACTGTTTGTTTGTTTTTTTTTCTCTACACATTATGTACAGGTGGAAATAAATACAGTCTAAAATCTGGCTCAGTTAATCTCTTTTTGTCGTTTTTCTTTTCTTTTTAAAACAATAGAAAAATTGATTGAAAATAGCAGTTAAAGACGCATCCATTTTTTTACGCAGTTGCAGATTGCATTTTTGTCCGCAGTTCTTGCACCTCTCTCGGGGGGGTGGGGGTGGGGGGCATTTGTGTTTGCATACCCAGGCCTTGCTGATGGCAGAGGAGGAAGAGGAGGGAGGAGGAGAAGGAGAAGCGTTAGAGGAGGAGAGAACCATGGGCCATGCTTTCCATACATGTGGAAGGATTCTGGGAGATGAGTTACCATACATGTCCTGCATGCAGGGTTGCAAATAGGGATGGGAAACTATAGACTTGCAATATTGAAAAGGTCTCTTCTCCGCATCACAGACCGCCTCGCGTTCACACAAACAGTCTGATGAGCTTTCTGGAGCCGGAGGAGAGGCGGCGTATTGCTTTTTCTGCTTCATTTCAGTCCAATCTGATTCTTAAAAAAACATTCTATCCCCAAGTTTTAAGACAAAAAAAAAAAAACATCCCTCTTTCTGATTTAAGACAGTCATGTTAAATGCGACGTGATTGGTTGAATGAATAAGACTTCTGACCAGTTGCACCAGAGAAAAGTCTAAGTGATCCCATGAGCCCACCTGACAGGTTGCAGTGAGCTTTACAGAAGTTTAGCCATCTTTAAGACTCAAAAAAATGCGCACAAGGATTACGTTTGTGCGCTCTAATGCGTATTTGTTTACTTTGTCGAGGGAATAACTGTAAACAAAATACAGAAAAATATAAATTAATGTAACAAGGGGGTGTTTGGGGTTGTTATTCGGAGTCTATGCTACAAAGAATCAGTCTCTCACATGAAGAACTCGGCCTGTTTCCCGGGCGGATCTCTCGTGTTCGCGGCTCCACCGGCAGAGTAGGTCCGGCTGGCCAGCTTCTCGTACTTCTCCTTGTAAAGATCCCTCTCCTTGGCGAGGCGCACCACGTCCTGCTTCAGCTGCTCCACCTGGCTCTGCAGGGTGCACTTCTCGGTCTCCAGCATGTGCCTTTGCTGGACGCGTTTGAAGCGGCAGGACTGCGCGTAGCCCCGGTTCTTCAGGGTGCGTCTCTTCTG
Organism: Plectropomus leopardus; assembly: GCF_008729295.1. Lineage (NCBI taxonomy): Eukaryota > Metazoa > Chordata > Actinopteri > Perciformes > Serranidae > Plectropomus > Plectropomus leopardus. The sequence continues at coordinate 5,766,860 of NC_056465.1, forward strand.
CTTGAGGCGGATCACCTCCTCCTTGCTGAAGCCCCGCAGCTGCCGGTTGAGCTCTCGCACCGTCATGCTGACCAGCTGCTCGTCCGAGAAGCGGTCCTCCAGGCGGGTGTGGTGGCCGTGGTGGTGGTGATGGTGGTGGTGGTGGCCCTGGTGGTGGTGCGCCGCCGAGGCCGCGGACAGGTCCTCTCCGACGTACTGCTGCCCGCGGAAGCCCTCGTAGGCCTGGTGGTGGTGGTGATGGTGGTGCGCGTTGCCGATGAGGGCCTCCACCGCGTCCTCCGGGGTCAAGTTAAGCGCCTCCGGGTTGATGTGGTGCTGGTAGCTGGGGATCCAATACAGGTCCTCCAGCTGAGGCTTCCCCGCGTTGCTGTGATTGTTGTTGCTGTTGTTGCTGCTGCCGCTGCTGCTGCTGCTGTTGACCCCGCTGGTGAGGCTCTGGGCGGGCTGCGCGCCCGGGCTTGGGGCGCAGAAGCTCGGCGAGGAAGGCACGGAGGAGCAGGGTGTGCTGATCGGGGTGGAGGACAGGGAGCCGGACGGGAGGCGGTGGCAGTAGCGGTCGGCCTCCGGCGGCTCCTTCTTCACCTCAAACTTCATAAGGTCAAAGTCGTTGACGTACTCGATTGCCAGGGGGCTGTTTGGCAGCTCTGCGCTCATGGCGAGGTCGGTGGCCATGTCAGTCCATGCGACGACTCCTGCCCTCACAGCCAAACCGACGGCGGGCAGCCCTCTCGGATACAGATTGCGAAGAGCCTGTATGGTGTATATATAGACACGCGCACACGCCCGGTGCACAGAGCTGCTGCAGGGCCGGTGGGTGGGTGGAGAAACTTATTAAGGTTGCTCGGCTCTAAGACAACTTCTATATATAGTGGCGTGAATATACGTATGCATGTAAATGAATTTGTACACCTGCCAGTTTGCCTTCGCTCGCTGCTCTTGTTGACAACTTATCCCAGGTCAAATGCACGCTTTAATACCAGGAGCCCCCGGGGCGGCTGAAACAGGAGACACCAACCTGTCTTGTCCTCGCTTCACCTCTGCAGCCCACTTGTCTCCCTGTGATTTACTGTCCTCGATCAAGTGACACGTAAAAGACTTCTCCGCCCGGTGCGTTATAAATATTTTCCAAGCATCCTTCTTCGCCTCCTGCTGTTTACAACTTGATCAAGTCCCAAAGGCAGAAGTCACTGCAGCATGGCCCGGGTTGAAACTTTCTCACACAGTCACATCAATGAGTGTGTGACAGCCACGGGGCACAGCGCAGGCGTGCGTAAAGATGCCAAAAAGTCCCAAGAATCCAATATATGGAATGACACGTGCAGAAGTTTTCAAAGTTAACATGCATTTGAGATGAAAGTCCTACTTTGACGGACAAGAGAGTCTGGTCCCCTGTTATTGTGGTCAGTCCAGATTTTTGATGCAATCAGCCGATTACTGACAGCTTCGGTCCCCACGGTCCTGTCCGCCCTCACCAGGGCGCGCTGTTGACCTTACGTGTTGACTGTGTGTATTATTACACAAGAGGTGATAAATTCCACTTGGTTTTCTCTCTAACAGCCCTCAAAATTGTTTCTAAGAGCTTCACGGTGCAAGCAGCGGTGTCACTGAGGCGCTGGAAGGCAATCTGCTCTTATAAAGACAGCGGGGCCCGCGACCCTCCCACACAGAGGTGTGACGGGCCAATGGGAGGAGATCACAGCAGTGTATTTGCATTCTCCTATAGCAAAAGCCTTCACTCTGGCAGCGGCCAGCCCGAGGAGAGCCGATTGGAGCCGAGCGGCGACGAAACGGAGAGGAGCGGAGCGCGCAGCAGGAAGAACAGGTGCAGCAGATCCCCCCCTCTAGTGACCGAGCAGATGCTACTGCACGGAGGAGCGGAGGAGTAAAATGAGTTTCTCCGAGAGAGAAAAATGTTTACTCGGAACAGAGAAAACAGTTTTCACCGTTTCAAACATGCGTGTCAGTTCAGTTATTAAGGCTGTCAGCACGTGTTTAGATTTCACAAGTCAGAAAATGATTTCCAGGTTGTTAATTCGGGGGATCTATCAATTAATCTATTTATAAGGACTTTAAAGTGAATATTGCTATACTCCAGAGCTTTTATTTTTAGAATGTTATGCAACATGAAACCCTTTTAATCTTTCTAAAATAAATTTTAACCCTTTTAAACACCATTATATTTATATGTAAGGTTTTTTATAGGTTTACACATGATTGTGATCCACACTATATACAATATTATATATAAGATCGTGCAATATTTAATTTCTGAAGGCCTGAGGTAGCATTTTCAGTTAGTTAGGGACTGTGCTTTGTTTATCAGAGTGGCTGTGGTATGACTTCTATGTTATTCCTTGAGCCTCCCTGAGTGATTGTGGAAAAATCACAATAAATAACTATATTTCACAGTTCCTGGCTGATAAATTCTGGAGATTTTCAAAGAAAACATACCTTTTCAAACCCTATTCAGGGTTTTAGTGATTGTGATGGTATTTAAAATAAATACAAAATACAGCTATTTAAGACTGAATGTCTTTCCCCTGAGAAAAATCACAGAACCTAACTCCCTCCCCAGTGCTTAAAAAATATTTGGAGTGCGTCCTCTGTTTTGCGCATCTCCTCCTCTTTCATAACAGTAATATTTTGTTTTGGACTATAAAACCAACTAATTCAATCAAATTGACCCCTCTGACCCCTCAAAAAAGAACCATTGTGGTTAAAGTAAGTCATAATCAAGGTAATTAGCCACAATGCTGACACATGAAATGAATTTGATAATGTGCTGCTGGAAAAACAGGATAAAGCTACATACATCGACAATAAATATATGTTTCTCATTTATTGAAAAACAAACTGCCACAGCTGAATAAAAGAAAATCAAAGTATGAACACCGTACCCTGTGTATGTCTGAGTGGGAAATGATCCTAAATGGGAGGGGGAAGCATGAAAAGTCTGGAATGAAAAGTTTGGTTTGAATCTTATTTTTATTTTTAATTAAAATTGGCTGAATAAATCAGTTGAAAGACTGAATTTTGTGGAAAATGAATAGTAGAGGCTCCTCTCACACCTTAAAGGGTGAAACAGCAAAAGGATTTGTCTCTAAACACAGCCAGAGCTGAAGGAGTGACTGTTTATGCCTCTGTAGCACAGAATGTACATATTTTTCCCCAAGAAAGAGATATTGGGGTTCAATAAGAAAAGAAAGAAAGAAAGGGAAAGAAAGCAAACTGACTTGCTCACTCACGCCACTCTCACAGGATTAGTCCCAGGGGCGGACTAACCAAGTTGTGCCTTAGAGGAGAAAACAGCAAAATAGGGGTTCCAAAAACAAAAAGAAATAAAGAAAGAAATAAAGGAAGAAAGGGGGCAATAAATACAAACACTCAGAATTGGGGGAAAAAAAATAGGGTATGACTGTAGGTGTCTGTAAGCAGCACCGGAAAACCAACAATAAAAAAGGGTTTTCTCTTTCACTGCCTATACATGGGTATAGTACAGAAAGAAAGAAAGAAAGAAATTAAGATAGAAAGTAAGACAGATGAGCAGATCAAAGGGGTGGAGAAACAGAGACGGGGCCAGACTACATATGCACAGGGCCCCGTATCCGTTGCTACACCCCTGGCTTGACGTCAAATATGAATACAACACACACACACACACACACACACACACACACACATATATATATATATATATATTTTTTAGCAAAAATAACTACAGATGAAAATCACAGAAGGAATACAGACCAAACTGTTGATGTATCTTGTATGTGCAGCACTGTGTCTGGTTGGTGTTAAATTAAATGTAGAACTTTTATTGATGTGAACATAAAAAGAGAAAAAAAGGTCAAATATGACTAAAAAGTCAAATCTTCCCCATTGACTTTATTAAAAGCAGCTTAATGTTTCCATTTGACTCGTTTAAGTCTCGGAGAGGAAGCCCGGGGACGCTTCTGACACCACAAACTACCAAATCTATCAATACCAATCGATTGAATGCCGCGCGCCCCTGTGCCAAAAAAAATCAATCCGCATTTCCGCGAGGCTGCGAAGAGGCCGCGCTGTGGCTGCGCGCGGGGTTAAGTATGATTGGATCGTCCTGCTGGGGTTTTCATTCGCAATTAACCACAAATTGCATCCCGTCTCATCTCCGCGGATCGACGGATAATTAAGCCCCCGCCGCGTGCGTCTCCATCCTGGACACATAGGTCTTTTAGCCCGGGGAGAGAAAGAGGGAGGGGAAAGAGAATTCCAGGATGGTGATGGTATCATGGGACTTGAACCACTGCAACCAACTTAGCCTTTTCAGCAGTGGTGGCCCCCCGGGGTCCCATCCACACACCGAGATGTGAGTGATATATCTGCGGGATAAAGTGCCTATCTGCGGGAAAACACAGGTGGCAGTAAGTTAAACTTGGTCAGATGTGAACAGGAAGACCTTGCACAGCTGCTGAGCTTAACTTCCAGTCCGAAATGGCCATGAAATACGCGCGCGCCCCCCCCCCTCAAATCTGCTGGCGAGGATGAAAAGAAGAGTCTGAGATGAAGGGACGGAAATCATATCAAGGTATTTTAAGTTTAGGTGCGCTAAGTCATTAGGAGAGGGTATTTTTTATCAAATAAGCAGGAGTTGGCCCTTCAAACGCCGAGCTAAGCAGTCTGCATTGAAATGGCACCTTTAAGAAGATCTGCTGTGGTCCATTCATTGTCAGGGGAAGGGGAGTGTCTGTGGCCGAGGGCTTGAGACATAAATTTTTGAAGTCAGGGTTTTCATTGTGCCTTTGCATATTGGGACTTCGCTGCAAGTGCAGTTCTACCGATTTAAGCAAAATGGACATCAGCAAGGTGGAGGATCGACAGTGGGCTTTGAGCCGGCCGCAAGGCGAGGCGAGCTTTGAGCCAAGGTAGCCGGCATCCCAAACCAAAGAGTGCGGCTCCCAGGGAGGTGGCTCGGGGTTATCTGAGGCCCGGAGGGTTTTTGTCACCGCTGTTAAGTCACTAATGCCGCTGCGGAGGAATCAGCTTTAATTGTGTGGAGATGTGACATGCATGCATGTGCACGAATGGTGAAGTTAACAGGGAGGGTTACTTTAGGAATCAGGAGTTTCACCACATGGAGGAGGCCTCGCTTATATAGATACCACGTCTGTTCACCAGAATGATGAAAGGTTTGTGGTGTCAAAGAAGTAGCAAGTTTCTACCTCTATCAAACTTTTAAATAACACTGCTTCAGGCAGGAGGAATTGTGCAATAGTTCCGTATGTGCCATGTGTGTTATGTGCAATGTCCAGTATGTGCAATATTTTGTATGTTCACTTTGAACTATATGTAATTTATTGGTGTGGTGTTGCCCGTTCTCACTCCGTCAAATAATTCCGCTCTGTCAGTGCTTTTGCTTAATGAGCGTGATGCCAAAAGTCACCTTCTGCGTCCAAATGGAACATGGCTGGATGGTGTCAGATGAGAACGTGTTCAGATAGAACTGGTGACATTGTTATTAAACACTTGTGGACAGCCGGGTGGTACTAGTCGCGTCCACATGCAATGCGCATGGGCAGCATCTCTTGAGAATGCCACTGGATGGAACCAGTCGCTTATGCATGAAACGCCGTAGGACAATGTCAAGTAATAATATTGCCGGTAACCATGTAATATAAGGAAAGTGAGTGTGATTATAGGGTTGGTGGGTGGATGTGGTGGTGGTGGATAAGTCCCACAAACAACCAACTCTTGTGCAGAAGTCTGAAGTTCACTTACCCTGAGGATGTGTGATTTTTTTTTTTTTTTTTTTTTTGCCACGTGCCTCTTTTGCCTTAACCTGACTGGTGACTTTGTTGCATAATCCCAACTATCGTGACAGTTCACACTGTTGTGTAAACATAAGGACCATACTGCTGCATCCAACCATGTGCATTTATTGACATCACAGTAACTGCAACTCTTGAGTGTAAACAGCTAGTATAGCGTCAACTACAGTTTGGTACAGCTAGTATTGTTCTGTTTATATGACGTTTGTTTTATTGTGACTGTGAAGGCATTTATGGGTGGAGCATTTAAATCCAAGTCCAAGACAAATTTCCCTATAGGTACAATAAAGTATATTTTATTGTAACTGTGAAAACACAGAGTCTGGGCTGGAATTCTACACTAAACCTAAAGGATAACTGTTTTGTTTTTTTGTTTTTTTTTTTTTTGACAAATTGAGTGTTACTTTTGTAGTTTTGACCAGCATTTCTTTTGGTGATGACACTGTACTCACCAGGGATCCGGGAACAGCCTGGAAGACTGTGAAACCAGCGAAGACGTGACAATTCCAACATGATGACTGTTTCCACCAGCACACACAGATCATTTAGTCCTGCCTATCAGAAGAGGAACACACACCAAACAACTGAGTAAATACAGAGACAACACACCAGGTGATTGGTAGGTGAACGCTGCTGAAACTGAGAACACAGAAACATGTTTTTTTTAAAGAGTTGCTCATTTACTCTGCAGTCCACTCAGAAAGGTGAAATATACAAAGGAAAAATTCTAAATTTGGATGAGGTGGTTGATGAGGTTTGAGGAAGACATTGACTGCAAACTGCAGAGAACATAAGGAGAGAGAATAAGGTGGTTCACTGCCACTAGGCGGGTTTCCGTTAACCCTCAGATTGCACTGATTGAAATTGTGAATATAAAACATGCCTAATAGAAACATGTGAATTGAGAAAAAAAACTTCCATTTATCACAAAAAAAAATTTTTTAAATTCGCATGAGGTGGTATTTCAGGAGATAAAAAGCCATATTTTGCAAAACTGCAATGGAAACACTTTTTTCACATGACGCTATGGCTATGTGCTTGTCAGGAGGAACTGGCTCCCTCGAACATGATGCAGCAGGAGCTACAAGAGGTGTTGCATCACATAGGTCTTAAAAAGTTGAGCAGATCATCCAGAAGTTTTGAAACCACAATTCCTCTGTGTAATCATGGACTTTCACCTGCCAGAAATCTTGCATATGTGGCAGCTCCCACATATAAGGGGCTTGTTTTTCCATTATCGCTGGCATAACACACCTAAATCGCCTTGGATTGGAAATAATGATGGCTAACGGGCTGCTCCAATAGAAATAATCCTGCATGTGTTTTGAACATTCATTGCTGTTATTCTTGGAATGTTATCACTAGAGAAGTCGCAGGACATTGCAAGAGAAGTCTTTAATAACACTCAATGGAAATGCAGTCATGTTGCAATTGTGTTTTATCAACATGCCAGAAATACCGCTTAAGTTTTGTCCAAATATGTTATGGAAACCTGCCTAATGACTGTAAACTGTGAACCTGCTGCAGTGTTTTGTGGACTTTAAACAATAACTTATTTCAATTTTTGGTTGAAGTATCCCTTTAAGTTTTTACACGCAGTTCATTAGATGAGGTAGTGGCAGAATAACTAGATGTAAAGGTCGAACTGTATTGTGTCTTTAGTAGCTGAAAGAATGTAGATTTTCCTGAGCAGACCGAAATGTTTCAGCACTCCACAAAACATTTAGCACAGCTAATAAAGTTGTGAATGACTTGATATTTGCATATTTTCTGTGATACTGAAAGGTGTTTAAAGGTATATATATATATATATATATATATATATATATATATATATATATATATATCCACATATATATACATATATATACTGAAATTTTATCATAACCAACAGTAAAGAAAATAAGATCCAAGTTATAATAAACAAGAGTTCTCACTCAAAGGAAGAAAAGCTTGAAAGGAAAATCCTCATAAAAAAAAATAGTTTTTTTGAACAAATGTTACACACACACACACACACAGATCTTATCAAGTCTCTCAAAACACACTTTCTCTCACACAAACACACACCCAATGAAGAATCACAGTTGACCTTTCTTTTTGTCTCTCCGAGTCTTCGTGGACAGATGATTTCTCTCCTTCTGTCTTCTCTCCGTCTCGTGCGCTTTTACTAAAAATTGAAATATTGATCTTAATTAGAGTTTGCCGAGCTCAGCAGCTCGCGTTGAGGGTTTTAGACAAGAGGCAGCAGACATCTGTCTAAGGCACTTATGTTTTCAGCGCAGGAGAGGAGCAGTGTGGGTGAGGAGGAGGAGGAAGAGGAAGGGAGGGGGAAAAAAAAACGTGTGGTGAGAAGAGAAGAGTGATGGCTCCCTGTCTCCTGCCTTTTCTCAGAAACATGTCAAGCTCTCCATCTCTGCTCGCTGCTGTCAATACATCTGAGAGAAAATCGAGTTGAACAGTCACACATACACCAACACACACACCATTCAAATATCCATCCTGACTAAATGTATTCAACTGGCCAAATGTGACAATCTGTACACGAACGTTTCCCAAGTTTCTTCAAAATTATCAACCCACTGTTCACTTGATCTCTCTGTCAACATTTTGGTTGCAATTTATTGTTAGAGACAGTCCACATTGGTAAATAAAGGCAATCTTATTTTGGCATTTTTATTCATACAGTATTACAGCGGCATAAAGAACATGAAATTAACCCTTTGAAACCTAAGCAAATTGACTCGATTTCTTTCAAAAATATGGCAAGAAAGCAATTAGCACCGAAAGAAGACATTACCCCCAAATTAGCAAGAAATTAAGAAAGAAGAAATTAAATATAATAAATAACACGAATAATTGACCAGGAAAAAAGTGCTTAAAAGCTAAATTCTGTAACATAATTTTAAGTTTGTAATCATGACACTTATAAATACATTTTTTATTTGTTTTTTACTAGAATTTTTCCCTAGCTTAAATTTCTTTTTTTCCTAAATCTGCTTATTTCTTGCAATTTGTGAAACATTTATCACCAAGTTTCTCATTTTTTTTTTTTTTTTTTTTTTAAAGAAATCATACTAATTTGCTCAGGGTTCAACAGTTTATACTTGTGAAAGATGTTTGAAAGCAGCACAAGTAAAGTAATGTTGCTCCAGGTTTCAAAGGGTTAGAAATATTTGGTGGATTTTATGCACAATAATGGCTTAAAAATGACAAGAAAAACTCATATAAAAAAAATAAAGGCAGTGTGTAACATACACATGGCTACCACTGCCATAGGACTAACATTGTTGATCCTTCATCCCACAGTGGCTTCGTTTACATGCACACTAATATTCCACTATTATGTATGATATGACAAGTTTGAATTTGATGTAAGTCATGTAAAACAGCATACCTGAGTAAATATTCAAATTAGACTTTTTTTTTCTGAATTAAGCATTTTCTGATTAAGACATGGAATATTTCAGTATTAATCAGGTTTTAATAGCATTATTAGACATGTTTTCTGAATGCAGAAAATGTGTTTTAGCTGGGGTTTTTAACCCCAGCTGGATATGTGCAAATATTACAATGCTTACCTTTTCAAGAGTTTGTTGAAAGAATGAAAGAAGGAGGCTATATTTGTATGGTAAGTAAGTAGTAATGGTATGGTAATGTAAGTCCCACCACCGGCAGAACGCTGAAAAAAATCCTGTTTTGATGCAAAGAAGCAAAACAACAAGCAGAGTATGTGCAGCTGCATGTAAACAAAAATATTTGTGGAAATTTCTATTTTATTAGCTTTGTAAAAAGCTTAAAACCAGATTTTGTGCATGTAAACATACTCAATGTCACCCTTCTTTAGACCCCTTAAAAGTCTCATCACTTGGTCCCAAATACTCTACATCTTTAAAAGTTCTCCAAATCTCCAAATGAAGGAACACACCCAGCTCTTTTCCACAGACCTTTTTCGTTTTCCACAGTTTTCCACCCTTAAACATGGATAGACCCCAGACAGACGCATTAACTTTTTTTTTGTTGTTGTTTTTTTTTTTTTTTTCAAAATTCTATGCATTAACATGAACGTAAAACTGAGAACTCAGTATCCCAAACAGATGTCTCCTGCACACACAGACTGTATCTTCTGACAGCTTATTGACATTGAGGCAGGACACATGTACATATACCTGTATTGTGTCCTCCTGATTGTGTATTAATTTCGTGGTACTCCCCAGTTTCATGCTGCTTGTTTGTCGGTGTGACAACACCTTTGTTAAATAGCGTGGTAAGGCTGTAGATGTAACACACAAACACAGTCTCACTTACACACACACATGCGTGCACACAAACAGTGTGGGTCTCTTAATAGTTGTATTAATAGAGGTTTGTACTAACTCTGCAGAGCAGTGGATGAGTTACTCATCCCAGCACCCTCTCTTTCTCACTTTACACCATCTCATGGGGGAGGAGGATAAAAGGAGGCACATTGCTCTATGCCAATAAGTTAGCTTACATAACTGTTGTTTTCAAATGTACTCATACCAAAAAGTGCTGGAAGAAACATCAGTTTTGATCACTAATGTCCAAAGACCCATTCAGACTTGATTTATTTCTCTGATTTTAAAATTTCCTGCGCTGGTCAGTGATTTTAGCTTGGAATGAGTGTATCACATTGACAGTTCTATCCGATATCAGGCGAGCAAGGCAAACTAAACTTAGAAACTTTGTCAACTACACAGAAGAACTGATATTGTCTTCTGACTCGTGCTGTCTGCATCTTTAACAGACCATACCCTGTAATTCTATTATGTTTAAAATGCAAGCCCCCAGGAACAGAACGGGGTTTTGAAGCCAATTTGACAAATGCCATATTTACACTGCATGTCAAAGGTGGGAATATCATGCCATTTATGCCGTCTTGCTGTTCTGTATACAACGTCTGATCTTAAACGGGGGACAGAGTAGTCTCGCCTCTGAGCTGGGATCAGAGGTAGCAACAGCTCTGTAACGAGGTTTATGTAAAATGTAAAGTTGGAGAGACTTGACCATGGGCTGAATGGGTGTGACATTGTGACCTGTATATGTCCGCAAACTGGGAAAACGGGGGGTCAACAGGAGCTCGTTGACCCCCTGAGCAGAGGACAAGATCAGCTGCCATATGACAGGTACAGTAAATGATTGTGATTGACGTGTTATGCCTTTGTTATTGTTTAAAAAAGACTGTGTATATTATATGTCACACTAGAGGCAGATGCTCATGTTAAACATCATGCCTCTTTTGATCCCAGGATGCCATGATTCAGTATATAATCCTACGTATGCATGGCCCTGTAGCACCAAATTGTGGAGTTACATATTACTGCTGGTGCGGAGGCATAAAAAAAAATTAATATTTGACACCATTCCTGCCAATAAAGGTCGCTTAATCCTACACATCAGACCTTTATGATGTCACTGTGAGCTGCTGTCCTGTTCCTGCTGTGGATCAGAGGCGGCTACAGAGAGGTGCTGCCTGTGTCCGGGAGGAACAAGCGTGCGGCGGTCTTGCTGGCGTCAGGATGAGTGGACTGTCTTATCATTCCACAACCATCTGAACTATCTGGAAACATGGACAATTATAAATCAGCAGTCAACAATGTAAAGCCGGAGATATAGTTGCTGTTAACTATGTGTATGCGTACGCATGATGGCTGACAAGCGTTGGTTTTGTGCGCCTATGTGCATGAGATGCAGTATGTATACAAACAGCAGGGGCAGTGTAGAGGCAGAGCGGATGTGACAGAGCAAACACAGCATTGGCAGCACCAGAGACAGGTTCTCCCCATTGTCTCGATGGGCTTGATTTAGAGGCCTTACATGCCACTGACATTGTCACTGCTGTTGCCTTTTGCTGTACATATTTTCTTATATATATATATATATTTCTAGATATATATATTTGGATATATATATATTTTCTAGACTGTTTGAGTTGGCGCCTTGTAATTTCATTTTATTTTACTGTTTTTGCACCTTGTTTTTTTAATCATACTTGGCACCTTGTTTTCTATTTTCCAACATTTTAATATTTTTATATTTTAATTATTTTTGTCATAATTCACTGCTTATACTGGACCTCATATTGTAATTGAGATTTCCCCCTAAATAAGGGTTATCTTATCTTTTCTGCCTTGATCTCATCAAAATGTGACTAACTTCCTCGAGTCTCCACGTCTGTTGTTTACATCCCACACATCTGTAACTGTATACGGCCTGAGTGCTCTCATCTGCCCACTAGAGGTATCCTCCAGTAACACACATCGCATGTAAGCAAGTAGTTATACAAAAATTGCTCCAAGCAAAGCAAACAAGTTTTAACAGCAACTATGTCTCCAGCCTAAGAAGGTGCAAAAAACCGGAGGAAATTACAGAGCACAAGTTAAAGGATCTGATGGAATCATCTTGTATAATTCCATATGAAAAGTAATTCCAAGTGAAAAGTCACCTCGGTGAAGTGAGGCGTCTGCACAGAGCTCAAAAGATACTGAAAGACAGCAGCCACCCCAGACAGTCTGTTCACCCTGCTGCCATCTGGAAAAACATACAGAAGTATCTGCTGCTGAAGCAGCTTCTTTCATTGGGCTGTGAGACTCCTCAACTCCTCCTTCAACACCAAAACATGTAGCACGATTTAGGACCACCTTTAAATTTCATTTCTTCTTAAGCTACATATAAAAAAAATGACAAACTTACCTTATACCTTGTGCTTGCTCTATGGGCCCATGGATGCTTAAGATCCAAGTAATTCTATATGTGGAAAGTAAGATTATTAGCTTCATGTGCTAAAGAGCAACTTTCATAGGAATAAACTGGGCCCCACCTCAAAACTGCATCCAATTCTCTTTATACATCCATATAATAGTGTTGTTTGGAATGATGAGTTAATGTACCTTCTTTTTTACAATTTTACTACTGTCTGAATTGGAAGTGTAAATGGAAGCAATGGAGAGAATGACTTTTAATACGGAGCAAAAAAAAAAAAGAAAAAGGGAGCAGTCTCTGCGTGTGCATGAATTTCCTCAAATCACACACACACACTCACAGCATGGTGAGGATGAAGTCACCGTGCGCTCATGTGTCTCGTCTTCCAGGCTTTTAATGTGAGGGGCACTTCTGCTTCTGTCACCACCTTCCAAATGAAAACTCTCACAAACACACGCTCGGGTCATGTGACGCCGCTCCCAAACAGAGACACACTCGCAGCCCATAAACACTCTCACAGCGCTGACTTCACATGTCAAAAACAGCCTGTGAAACAACAAGTGGTTAGAGTTGATATTTTATTTGTCAGTTTAAAATGTACAAAATCTGATGGGAAATAAATCTGTACTGTAAACACCCAAAGTGATATGTCAGATATGCAAGAGATTTATTGATATAGATGATAAAACTTTCAGGCCCTGAGTGAATAAATTTATAGGGAGGAGATACAGAAACACGTGTCAGGACAAACCTGGAGCACCGAAATCATCCAGGAGTGTTTTTCACCTCCAGTGCTTGCTGCTCTCTGTCGTCTCACAGCCGAGGCTTGATCTGCAGTTTTTTCTCTGCGAAGGAAAAGCAGGGAATTTAAATGAAGAGTATTGGCAGAAATGAAATGACAAAAGACAAGGTGTGTGTTCATTCATGTGGAACCGACTCTGATCTCCTGCGTGCTGAATCGTGCTGAAACACTGAGTGATGACATCTTAGCTGATGGGTAAATGAGGAAGAGAACAGGACAACAGGGATGAATGAAGGTGTGTGTGTGTAGGAAGTGTGTGTGTGAGGTCGCAGTCCGGCAGTGATACATTGCATCTGAGCTAATTTATGCAAAGTGAAGAGGAGCTTGTTTGGCTCAGATCCACCTTTAATGAGGCTCTGGGCGGTGCAGAGGGACCACAGTGTCATTTGTAATACTTAAGAGCAGTGCTTCCCAACTGGTGGGTTGTGGTCAAAAAGTGGGTCACCACTCCATTCTGAATGGACTGCCAGTGACTCGAGACCATGTCAGGTTTGTAAAAAACACACTGTATTTTAAAGTACAGTGAATTTGCAGCACAGAGCTTTAATTTTGAAATAGGGTTTCCTCCTGTATAGTGAGAGAGTGTTTTTTTTTTTTTTTTTTTTTTTGCAAAACAGTAACTACTTTATTGCTTTATTGTTGGGCTCTTGGTATTATGTGGCCTGTTTTTTCTTTCCTTTTTTTTGCATTTGCATTTGCATCTTCATCATCTTTCCATGCAAAGCTGCTCAGAGACATTATGTTGTGTTAGAGTAATTTCCATTATAAAGCTAATAATAGATGATTTTGTTGGGCTAAAAGGAAGTTATCATTGTGCTGCTGAGTTCTGCATTGCTACCAACTCAAAGAATTGCATCCATGCGATCCCAATGGAGGACACAAAGGACTTGCGTATTTCTGTCTCCCAAAGCACAAGATGAAGTAGTCAAATTTCTTGTTTTGTCCAAAACCCAAAGACATTCAATTAACTTTCATGAGAAATACAGAAACTAGAAAACAATAACATTTAAGAAGCTGGAATTAACTTTTTGTTTTTTGTAAAAAAAAATGTCTCAAACTGTTTGATTCATTATGAAATCAGGTAACCATTAATTTCACCCTGTAAAGTCTGAACATTAAATAATAGCCAGAAAATTCTATTTCTAAAAATTCTATAAAAAAAAAAATAGATTTAATGTTTTTACAGGCCTCTTTGACAAAATGTAAAAAGATTAAAAAAAAAAAAATTTGCTTATAAGGTAATAATTTTGTATTATATTTGATACATCAGGCTATTATGGTAATTCAATGACCACAAAGAATGTCATTTTTGAAAGCAAATACATACCTTTTTTAATGTAGTTGGAACACTTCGGCTAGTTTTTGTCATTTTTTTACCACCTTTATAGTGCACTGTGGTGGAAAAAAAGTTTTTGTCCTCATTCAGGCAAAAATTGACTTTATATTCCCCTAAAAAGACCTTATAAGGAAAGCCATCCACCATCTGAATGCCCAAGTTCTCAAGTGTGTGATAAGGCTGTGATTGTCCCAGAGGTAACAATAGGTCATTTAATAGAATGAGGTCAAGGTTGCATCCAACAGCTTTTTTTAAAGTAGTGTTAATGTCGATAACATGAAGGTCACATAAAGTTGTGTATCAAATCTGATATAAATGGCATTTTAGTGTTAATAGTTAACGGCTAATCAACTGATTGACATATCTGTTTAGCTCTATTCTACTACAGTAACTATTAGTTTGGATACGTCTTCTTCAGAAACACGTTTTATGGGAGTAAACTCTAATAGACATACACACAAAGTAAAATACAAAAACAAGAACAGTGTAACACATAACTTTGTCAAGATAGTGTTTTCCAGTCCTGGAAAGTTACTCTGCAATTTCCCAAGTTTTCCAGTTGTTAATTGTTAGGAAGACATTCCTTCATACTTACTGGACATTCACAGCAGGCCAAAGCAAACACACTTAAACGCATAGTAAGATAAGAAAGAAAACTGAAGCAGAAACATTTGAGAACATTTACTGTGACAATGTTATTAGAAATGTGGGCTGTTTGAACAGTATGTGAGTGAAGAAGGTCGAAAGTCAAAATGTCTCTGGGCAGGTCAAAGGTCCTGCTCGTTTCCACGCATAAGAGACTAAATATAAACCATGAAAGACAAGGAGGATTACCTAAGAGCAGAACAGTAGAACTGACCAGAAATATTTCAAACAAACCCTAATTTTGTCTTCTGTTATTTATTTAGAAGCTGACCAAATTTGGAAAATCCTGGGTAATGAAGGAAAAATGAAACATGGAGACATGGTAGTATTACTGGAAAAACTCATTGGCAGTTAAGTTGAGTCTGATGATCCATGTCCAGCTTTTCCATCAGAGCAGATACAGCTGACACTAATCAGCTGTCTCTCAGCAGTTTCAGTCTCTGGGGACATCTTCATTTTGTTTGTCAATAAAAAAAACACCTCTGTCATCTCTTTAGGCAAGACAAAGTACAATATAATATTCATGGAACTCAAAGAGTACCTGGAAGCCTGAAGCACACTCAAAAAAACACCCTATTTATTTAAGGGAATTTTTTAAAGACAAAACTAAATTAATTTTGAGGAGACCTTAATAAAGTAAAAAAAAAATTAAAAATATGGGGTAGGGTTGGGAGATGTTGGTTCCTTAAGTGAGACAATTGTTTTATTTTATTTCATCTTACTTGTCTTTTGGACACTGATTGTATGTATTATTATTCGCTTATTTTAACAATGACCTGATTTTTGATATATTCTACAATGGATGTCAATAAAGGAAAAATTCATTTAAAAAATTATATATATATATATATATATATATATATATATATATAGGTTTGTGTGTGTGTGTGTGTGTGCACATTTAACATAGGCGCTACAGCCCGCTGAGAATAAGGCTGAATGGGGGATAAAATACACTTAATTAACTTTTCGTAAAAACGTTCTGTCAATAGATAGAGAAAATCAGAAAATGTTTGGTAAAGTGGCACAGGTTAAAACAGGTTGAACACAGGTGAAAGGGATAAAGTGTTGCTTTGCTGTGCCAGCCAGCATGCGTGTGTGCGTGTGTGTGGTGTGTGTGTGTGTGTCCGTCCAGTAGGCAGGGGCAGGTGGATGGTGGAGCCTGGTGGGAGGAGGAGGGGGTGGATGGGGGAGGCAGCCTCTCTCCCTAATCCTCTATCTGTCATGTCTGTCAACAGAGAGCTCAGCTGTGCCTCCCTCCAGCCCAAAACCTAAATATTATTACCTCTGTCCTCTGAGCATTATTACTCCTCCCCTGAGCATCATTGCACTCGTCAGCCCCGCTCTGATCATCATTATCTGTCTGCAGCTCAGACCAATCACCACTCCCCTTTCTCGTGAACTCAGGAATGATCCTGTGGCTTTCATGACAAACATGATCCTGCCACAAAACATGTCTGCACAATATGCTACATAGTCAGCACTTTTACTTTCACAGTAAGCAAACTACAGTTAGTCCTCTTAGGGAACATTGTTTTTTGACAACTTAGATTAAAATTTCCACCCATAATTCCTATTAATTAAAACATTTTACTTGTCAAAGCTGGAGATGTGGAAAACAATGATGGAAGATTTGCAAGACAAGTTGAAAACAAATTAGAGATGTCTCCATACCATTTGTTTATTCTAAATACGATTTAAATACTGAGTTCTGATCCAATACCAGCGCATAAAAGTAACACAAAACTACAATTACCGCCATGTGTTTGTATTCCTCCATTCACCAGTCAGGCTGCATGTACAGTTTGCATCAGTGTTTGTAAAACATGAATGCTTCCCACATCCCCGGATGTGCTCTATGTTGGTCAGGTCACATATATTTGTACCTTTAACCTGCAAGGTCTCGGCTGGCAGTGTGTCTGGTGCGTCTGCCTCCTCTGGGGAGCTGGAGAGGGAGATGAAGGACGGCAGTTCCAGAGGACCTTTGGTGGGCGTCCCTGGAGCTGCCTGAGAGCCCTGCGGCATGACGACAGACAGGCGGGGCCTAGAGGAAAGAAACAAACATTTAACTAGACCTTGAAGCATATCAAAATTAATTTATATGATGGTTCCGGTCATTCAAGAGTGAGCTCTGTAAAATCCTCCTCCCTGACCTCTTAGAAGGCTCCTTGGTTCTGGCTCTTTTGGCTGTGGCAGTGGAGGTGCTGCTGGCGCTTCGTTTTACTCGTTGGCGGTGCTGCAGCTTGCAGCGAGCTCCCCGAGGGCAAGATCCCGTCTTAGAGAAGTCCGGACATACCAGAGTGTGTTTTTTCTTGCACTGGTGGTTAGAGAAAAGGGAACATAGACACAAACACACAGGTTTACTTGTAACAAGTAATATCAAGAAATTACAAACTGGAAGTCACTCATAATCCTTTTCCACCAAATTATCTCTGGTACTTGGAGGATATGTTATCGAGGAGGACATCGCAAACTGCAAAACACAAGTAAACGATAGCTGCAAAATCATGGATTGCCCTGATTACCTACAAACGTTTGCCCTTTTATTACAGATACTAGTCCATACCCAAGAATATGTGCACCACAACCATATGCACATTTCAGGGGATGTGCGTGCCACAACCTTGTACAGACTACAGGCCTGTTTATTGGTGAAGACTTCAACAAAAATGCAAATAAACAGGCTAAAAACAAACAAAAAAAATCTACTTTGTTAGTCACTGGTTCAACATCAAATGCACTGGAACCTAGACTAAAGGGGCATTTACACGGCAATGGATCTTGCATGAAATGTTAAACTTTGGTTGTGGTTTGGCCTTTCATTCACACAACTAAAACATTTTGCAGCCCTGAAAACATAATCTTTTGAAACCGGGTTCCAGAGTGTAATCTTTTGAAAACATCACCCCTTCTGTCGCTGTGTAAACTTGCAACATGCAAATGCGCTTTTGCACATTCTATGGTGTGTGATTACAAAGTTATACCGCCACCTACTGGCCTGGCATACATACTACAGGATTTTTGGTTGTTTTTGCAGATCCGTGTACATGAGGATCGTTTTCACAATGTTATCATATGAACGCAAATTTTTTTAAAAACTCAGAGCAAAGACTTTTCTGTTATTAGCAGGGTGGTTTTTGTCTAAACGTGGCTTCAAACTGCTAATGAGGGGAAAAAAAAGAATAAATGAGTTCTGACTGTGGACCCACAAAAATGTCTCACTTTAGAGAGAGGACACCTAATGCTAAAAGAAAGGTGGACACACAAGAAACGATAAAACTAAAAGTTCGCAAAACGTGTACAAACATGTTTAAACCTTTATGGGAATATCTATAATAGATAATGTTTCTTTTCATCCCTTAAAGAGATGAAAGTTTTTTATGTCTCTGGTAGCACTCGGATGATTTCACCACTCAAAGTTAAGAACTTGTGTGACAGCATTTCAAAACAGCTAAGTGAAGATACATCCTGACCCGGTACTTGATAGGTTTCCTCTGTTATTCCAGCCACTCTTTTGTAAGTCACTACTTTCAAGAGACTCTCTTTCCGTCACCCTCTCCTTTAACGTGCAAGATGAGCAAGTGGGTCACAGTTAGCGTCATTCTGGGGAGCATTGTGCATGAGAGAGAGCGAGCTTTCACATGCATGTTTGCAACTGAGTGTGTATGACAGTGTAATACGGGTGTAAATTGGTAGCTTCATTCTCCACGAGATCCGATCCCTCCCACCTGTCAGAAAAGCTAATTATATTCACTCTGGGGTGCAGGCTGCGAGAAGTGTGTGTGCTTGTGTGTGCCTGTGTGTGCCTGTGTGTGTGTGTGTGTGTGTGTGTGTGTGTGTGGAGGGGTGAGGAGTGCGGGACCGGGGAGCAGATTGGGTCCAGAAATAGAGTGTGTATCGGGGGACCAGTGTGTGTTTCTCTGTGTATGTGTGTGTGTGTGTGTGCGCGTGTGTGTGTGAAGGGGAGAGGGAGCTTGAGATCGATTTTCCAGGAACGCAATGGACTATTGGTGGACTCTCTCTGGAGCCCGTCAGCCCCTGACTCGCTGCCACCAGAGCCCCTCTCATCGCCCTCACACCCATGTTCCTGCACCCCTGAGTGCCAGGGGGACCCAGGGTCAGCTCGCTGTCAAATGTTTCTTTGGATCATCTTATAGGGCTGCGGTTTTGACACAACATTTCGCTCAACAAATCAGATCTGCTGCCGGTGTCAGTAACGAACATCGTTTTATATTCAGTGCATGACATCACTGCTGAGCCTGTCAGCTCCACACTGGGCTGAGAAATACACTCATATTCATCATTTAGTGTTTTATTTTGTGGACAATGTGTTTCTTAAAATTGAGAACTCTGATGCATAATTTTAGGGCTGCAACTTCATTTTACCTTTCAACATGTTTCTTTTTTTCATTTTTAGGTTAGTGAAAAATGCACATCATATCTTCTCAGAGATAATGGTGACATCTTAAAGTTGCAAATCAATAATGTTTGGCATTTTGCTTTGCTGAAATAAATTACCAAAAGTGTCCATTAATTTTCTGTTTGGTGATTTATCAACTAACTTTTCAAGCACTATGTGATTTTTTGTTTTTTTGTTTAATTTAACATTTAAAAGCTTTAAGCCTTAGTGGCAGCATCTGTTTGACTTCCTATCCCCATCAGAGCTCCACAGCTGACTCTATAGTAACGGTGATTGTGACTTTTGTTTATACGCGATTAATAAAACTTCATCTGTTACAGTTTACACCTACAGAGCAACATTAAACTGAGCATCTCCTGTCAACAGGCCAATCACCTACCTACCTGACCAATCAAATTTCAAGCACTTTCTGATTATAAAGTTGCTGCTGCAGACCTACAAATGTTACTGCTTTTTTAAGGAAGGATGAATTATTAATGTGTAACCATTTGAAATCTGAGCAAATTGGCTTAATTTCTTTCAAATACATGGCAAGAGGGTGATAAGCAATTTAACATAGATAACAAAAATAAAGCAAAATATTAGTAAAAAAATAAAAAAAGTTACAAGGAAATTACCCAAAATTAAGCAAAATTAAACTGACATTTAAAAAATAACAATCTTACAATGTTTTTACCTTGTTTCATTTTGTTATTTTATGAATTGTGACACATTTTTTTCTTTTATTTGTCGTTAAGTTTTTTCTTTTATTTGTCGTTAAGTTTTTTCTTCATATCTGTCTTTTTAACACGTAACATATACAATGTATATGTGACGTGTATACAAGTATACTATGTCACTTATACCTTTACATACATAAACAAATATTGTATATACTATATTGCAACATTAGGTGCTCTTATCATAATTATTCTTTCCCATATCACTCAAGAACCTATTGCTGACATTAAAATGTTGACTTTAATATACCAAATCTAAACTTTGACTTGTAAAATGTGCTGTCTCCCACAAAATTCTGATCCAGAGAAGAAAAGTGTGACGGGCCAACAGGAGTTAACAAAGCTGAAGCGCTTTCAGAGTATAAAAAACAGAAACTGTGTGAGAAATTGACTGTAAAAGCTCAGTCCACTCCCCACAGCTCCATACATTCTCATTTTCATAAAAAGAGAGACAGAGAGAGGGAGAGAGAGAAAGAAAGAAAGAGAGAGAGCTGGGAAATGGGAGGAAAAAGCTAAAGTGGACAGAACATCTTTATCCCACACCAAGTTAACAATTTTCCACTTGATTTAAGGAATGCTGGGATGTCTCTGGGGCCTATTAGAGAGCTCTCTGCTGGGCCAAAACCAGGAGGAGTCAGCACATTTACCAAGAGACTGAGAGAATGAGCAGAAGAGGCAAGGAAAAGAGAGAGAGAGGGAGAGAGAGAGAGAGAGAGAGGGTGGAAGATGGAAAAGACAGTAAAATAAAAAAAGGGACATCACATGCATTTACATCTTAGGCATTAAGCCGACAGTCATCCAGAGCAGCTTACAGCGAAGAGAACAGAACAATAAATGAACTCAGGTTTGTGGAGTATTACTGTAGAGAGGCTGATGTTAAGAAAATGAAAGTTCAGTCTAGATCTTAGCTCATGTCCAGTCCAACATTATTGCTGCATCAAAAAAAAAGACCCTCAGTTTTTCAAAAAAATGTCATATTGTAGTAAGTAAAAATGTTTTAGTATAGTATGTCATAAAAATGTTACAGTATATCAAAAGATGTTGTAGCATAATATGCCAAAAAAAAAAAAAATCAACAATAAGGTAAAAAAAAGTCACAGTATAGTATGCCAAAAAGAAAATGTCATAGTAAAGTGTTTTTAAAAAAATGCCACAGTATATTATGTATAAAAAATTGCCATGGAATAGTTTGCCAAAATGTCATAGTAAATGTCAAAAATTGTCAAAGTACATAGAAAATGCCATAGCATAGTATTTCTTAAAAATGCCATAGTATAGTGTGCCCTCGTACAGCATGTAAAAAACCCCATAGTTTATTATGAAAAAAAATTGCTGAGTATAGTATGCCAAAGAAAGTCATAGTAAATATGTCAAAAAATGTCACAGGATAGTATTTCAAAAATGTCATAGAATAGTATGTCAAAAATTCTCATAAAGTATGCAAAAACGCCATAGTATAGTATGTTAAGCTGCATAATTCATTTTAATGAGAGCACTGTGTTGATGAAAAAATGTACACATTGTTCTGCAGAAAAGTTGGACGTGGCTCAACATTTGCTGCAATGCCGAATAGTGACATCGGGGAGCACACTGTTCTTTGTGTGATTAAATTATAAAACATTATTTAACTAAGGCATATTACAGGGTCCCTGCAGCTTAAGGCAAGTTAGATTTAAGATTTTTAAAAAAATGTTACTCAATAACTACAACTGAAGGAAAAAAAAACAAGAACAAAAAAAAAAACATGATGCGACATCAGCTACAGGGACAATTCTGCTCAAATGTCTATTAAAACAAAAAAAAATGGACTTGTATTATGGCGGAGATGAGGGCAGAGCAGAACTGGGATATTCCTGGTATTTGTTGTCACATTTTCTCAGCAATTTTATTTTAGCTCACTGTGCACATTGGATTCAAGTGGCTCGATTCCCATCTAGTCGAGTTTTTTCATAGAAAACACAGAGGCTCATATGCATTGTCTTGCACCTCTGCAAACAGCTCCCCCCAAACAGTTAAACTTATTTTACCTGTCTGCTGTTTGATGGAAAACCACTCGCAGCAAAAAACTTTAGCCGCGGATCAGCCTGCTGCTTTTAAACATCATCATGAGCCGACATCAGTTAATGACCCACCTTCAAGCTGGTAGCCCTTTTGCTAAGGAGACGCAAATCGCTGCCACGCTGGGCTGCCAAACCAAACCAAATCAAACTAGGCCAAGCCAAGCCAGCCATGAGTGTGCAAAAAGGGTTAAACTCACTTATGTCAGCCCCTTGCGCTGCAAGAGCTCGCATGAGTGTATGGCCTTTATGGGGTCAGATCAGGTCAGAGTGTGGTTTGGTATTTTAGAGGTTACCAAACAGACAGTAGATGTAGCCAGAAGCCAAAATGTTGAAAATGATGTTGGTGGCGCATTTTATGATTGACTTTCATGTTTTTTTTTCGTTAGTTATAAACAGGACAAATTAGACAGGGATTACCAAACTCATCCCACCCTGCAGGAAACAGATTGGCAATGTCAGAAATATCACAACAAAGAATTGAGTTGAGTGTTACATTGAGGTAAAAAACAAAGAGCAACTGCTTGAAAAGGGTGAAACCACAGAATCATTTGGCTAAACAGAAGATCAGAGAGCTCTCTGTAACCGATTGCCGCTCACACCCTTTCAACGTGCTGAATCTGCTTCGATAGGAGCCAGTAAGAGTCAACTAAAGCCAATCCTGTAAAAACTATGGTTGACAGTTGGCCACTGACGCTCTGATGGCTGAGTGTCGACTTATCAGGCACCAGAGAGAAAATGGACCTGATACAGGAGCCACATTTGAGCTAATGAAAAAAAGGGGGAAATAATTAAAAAACGCTAAAAAGTGACGCGGTGGAGTTAAGAAATGAGAGGACAATTAGGATGGCAGAGACAGATCCTGCGAGGTGGAGGGTGAGTGTGAGACAAAGCCAGGATGAGGCAGGAGGAGGATGGAGGCGAGGAGCAGACTTAACCCCCGAGCTGCTGGAGTGTCTGCCTGCCTGGCCCAGAGTGCCATCCTCAGCAGTTTTCCCATCTATAATTACTGCCTGCTATCCATCATAGAGCCAGCAGAGCCTCACAGCACAGCGCTCCATAAACACACACACACCCAGGCACAAACACACACACAAACACACACACACACAGGGGGAAAATCACAGACCTAAGCACTTCAGCTAATAGAATAAATATTAATATCCCTTTTGTTTTCTATATCCTCATTTCCCCATGCACTATTTAAATGAGGTCTGACAATGTGAAAAAGCATCTGTTTCACACTCGACGCTCAGAAACAAGCAGAAAAAGGAGGAGAGGGGGAGACAAAGGGAGGTAAAAACACAGGAGGAGGAGGAGGGTAAGGTGTGTGTTAGGTGGATGTGGGGACAGTGTGTGTGTGTGTGTGTTTGTGGGAAGGGGGTGCTCGGGTGTCTCGAGTCATGTGTAGGTGGCTCTCTGTTACCCATCAGGCCCGCAATGTGTCACTCAGACACTACAGTTATGCCATTATGGACCACCACCCCCTGCAGCTGTTGCTGCCTGTGTGTCACTGTGTACATGCCGCTGTGTGTGTGTTTGTATGTGTGTGTGTGTAAGGAAGATTGGCTACCAAACTACTTGTTTACCTAAGCCTCAGTTTAACTTCAGTGGAACTGTATACATGTCGTACAATATAATTATACATTCAAATGACCAACAAAGCTTAGACAAAGAACTTTACAGTCCGTAATGGCGTCAACACTGTGCTAAATAAAATCTAGTGAAATCAAACCAGTGATGAAGGCGTTGACGGCCTATCTGAATGAGCCAAAAGGCATCGGTTGACCAGCGTCTATGACCTCGGCCTGACCTACACTGAAGCTGCCTGGCTTTGGTGAACACATGTCTGTACTTGGGATAGATTTAATTTGAGGATATTGATGCCCAAGTGTCATTTAACTGACTCTCCAAAGAGAGAGAGACGGAGAGAGTGTGAGGCAAGATAACCATGGGCAATGACAAGTAAACAGTAAGCGAGAAGAGGGAAGTCAAAGTGAAAGCAGACTTGATCTGGTGCTCATTCTTTGTAATTTTGTATCTGAGCAGATCAAATTTTTTGCAGACATGAAAACCAGAGCTGACTGGGAAGATATGCTTATCTCAATCATACAAATGATCTATTGGGATATGATTTATTCATTTACTCTTTTTTTTTTTAACACAAGGCCTTTGGATGAAGTTGTATAATACACTTCTAGAGAGTGTGCATCATGAAACATACTTCCAAAAACAAAGCACATCTCATGCTAGTCAATCTCTTTGACTTTTATATTGCATAGAAATGTGGTAAATGAACTAATACAAGTTTTTATGGTCTTGCTTTGTGAAAGGTATTACATAAACTTTACTTACTTACTAAGCAATAAAATGAACAAGAAATATATACTTTTTGACAGTCTCTCTTTCAGTCTCTCTTGCAAACTTGGCGCAATTAACTAATTTCGAATAGACAGTATTTAGTGATGACGCATCATTGCATCTTACTAGTTAGGGGCTGTAATTAGCATGTTCTCCTGGGTCTTGTGTTCCCATCAATGTGTATTGGAGCTGGAGCCGATAAATACCCATGACTATTGCAGAGTCACGTGACTCTGTGTGGATGCCGATTATTACCTTTCCCATTACATTTAAAACAAGATGCTAGCAGTTTTTTTGTGCAGTGGAAAAGGTTTTCGGAGACTATTCACTGCTAGGAGAATGGATGGAAGCTCTGGAGACAGAAATAGTAATGACTGAAGCAACTCAAATTCTAGCGTAAACCCCACAGCTGGGGTTCACAGCAAACTGGGTATAATCTGTGTAATAGCAGCCACAGAAAATTTGCTCATCTGGTTAGAAGTTTGCTGTGGGCTGGCTAAATTGGAGTTAGTATTCCAGTAGCTGAAGGTCGGTGTCCTTGGACCATCCACCATTTTCTGCTTTCTCACTTCAGCTTTGTTATTCCTTTGGGGATTTGGCATTACATTAATTATCAGCGGTCACAATAAAAGCAGCAACTTCTTTCTTCTTTCCTCCGCTTTTGAATCATAGCAATTCAGGCTTTCAAAAAATCTATTCAAACATTGTAAAAAGAAAAATTGTGATACTTACGTGAATTGCTTTTTCCCCAACCATAGAGGTTTCCCTGTAACATTTGTCTCATATTAAATGGGTCAAACCAGATAAGGTCTCCAAATTCACTTTTTATTATATGCTTTATACTCAAACTTGGAGATATCTTATTTGTTTTGTTTATTTGTTTCTCTTCTGTCTTTGTTCTTGTTATGCTTTATTGTACTTGGTGTTTCGTTGTAGATTTTCTGTATTGTCATGTGGAGGGAACCGGACATTTGTGTTTGTGTTGTTTGCTTTGGCTGGATTAAAAAAGTGCTCATACAGTATAATCCCAATGAATCTGCCTCAGGTTGAAGGTCTTTGGTGTGTTTTTGTGGTTTACCTTCTCTCCCTCAGGACAGTAGCCTTTGACAAAGTCCTCACACACTTCAGCTTTGCGGGACACATAGACGTGACTGTAGGGACAGTCGCTGTTGTTACAGATCCCCTTCAGGAAGTAGGAACACACAGGCATCTGGAGAGAATCACACACAAATATGGAAGCCATGTGAATATGAGAAACTGGTCATGGTATTTGATCAAGACAGGGTAAAAAAAACGAGGTATTATATCAAAAATGAAAAAACATTTAATAAAAACTCTGAATGAATCCTCTTTTTGTTTCATTATATTAAAATGTAGTGATTCATCTGGCTTTTGTTGGATGGGTCAAAACTGCCCAAAACTTTCAGATTCAGGCAAAATGTCCAAAAAGAGATTAAATTGATTTTGGGTATCAATCTGACTGACTAAATCAAGCACTTCTGATCCCTGGCACTCTTCCTGAAACTTATCAGACAATAAATAGAGATTTGGTTGTGATAGCAAAAAAAAAAGTCTCCTGGTAGAAATTACAGCCTCCCAATGTTGGGCAATAAAAAGAAAGTTGGTGTGAGTCATGGAGAGGATGTGTTTTTGGTTTTTTTGTCCAAATACTATATGCCATTCTGTTTTTGTTCTGCATCAAGATCATCTCCCCATGAGTTGCCCCCCAAAAAAAGAAATAAAACAAGGGAGAGTGCAGGGGTGATGAGAGCATGAGATTACATGAGATTATACAAATTTGTTAACAGACATGTGGTTCTAAAACCACATGTCACGTACAGTACAGACATGTCCCGTGTGCCAAGCAATCTGTCACACTGAGCAGTTAAACGACCTTAATTGCAGTTGACAGCGGGAGAGTGAGAGTGAATGTGTGTCCTGACCATCTCCCCATGAGTTGCCCCCCAAAAAAAGAAATAAAACAAGGGAGAGTGCAGGGGTGATGAGAGCATGAGATTACATGAGATTATACAAATTTGTTAACAGACATGTGGTTTATAGAGGGGGTTCGGTGAAGAACGACAGCAGGGGAGGGGGGCGGAGTGTGTGAGAGAGACTCCACCTTGATGGGATGGGATCAGTTCTACCTAATTAACTGCTACAGAAATATTTATACAGGCTGCAGCTCGTCCAGCTCATGATGTGTTTATGTGCTCTGGATGTGTGCGCAGACTGGTCCAGGGGTGGAGGGGGGGGGGGGGGGGGGGGGGGGGGGGGGAGGGGAGGGTGGTGTTCCCGGGGTAGGGGTGTAGCAGGGGGTAATGCCAGGGGAGTAGGCTCGGGGGTGTCTGGTTTCGAGGTATTTGTGGTAGTGGGGGGACAGGAGGAGGGTGCAGCAGGATTCTAGATTCGGGCTCACCTATCAACACTAGTGTTCGGATCAGGTTCGGAGAGCTGCTGGGTGCATAACCCTGCACCCCCCTCCACTTCAAATCAACCCCACTTTGCCCCAGGACCCCCATACAGTCCTGTTTAAGGGGCCACATGAAATAAGAGCGGGAGTATCCTGTGGAGGGATGGGCAAAGGTTTGGGGGGGAGGGGGGGGGTTGTTGGAGAGGTGGCATTACAAACAGACAGCTGGGCTCTCAGCACTTACAGGCAGCAGTGTGACAACCAACACAGGTGCAGGGCATTGTGTGTGTGTGTGTGTGTGTGATTGGAGGGTGAGAGCGAGGCACCTGTTGTTTGTCTTAAAGGGAAAAAAAGGGAAAAAAATAATCTTTTCCTTTTTGAGTGGCTACACTTTCCCCTAGACGGTATACAGTATTCTCTCTCTCTCTCTCTCTCATTATATATATATATATATATATATATATATATATATATAAATATATATATATATATAAAAGCTATTTTTCTTTTTTTTTATAGTATAAAAGTTAGTAAACATATGGTCACAGGCAGGTTTTATGTAGGAATATGGTAATTAAAGTGAATTAGATTAATATACATTTGGCCTACTGGTACATGTAAGGTATAAATTAAAAAGACAGTATTGGTTTGATGGTAGATTTTGAGATTTGTAACATCAGAAACAAGGTCTTTTATGCATTGACCCATTTTGACAGATGGAAATTAAAAGTTCAATAAATTAAATTAGATGGCAATCAAGAAATTCAATTTCAACAAATTCAGTTTTGAGACCATTTAATGACTAAAAGAAGGGGAACACTACCTCAATTAAAAATGCCAATATTTTGCTTTCACAGCCTAGGAACGTTCAATCAGTATTTGTGAACATGAGCTACTCTCTCTCAAAGGCAAAAACCACAGAAGTAAGTCTCACACTTGTGATGTCATCAAGTATAATAGTCTAGAGCTCTCCGTACAGACAGAGCACAACACGTCACACCCTGAAAGCCACAGAGGGGAAACTTTCACAGCCTTTGGATATGTCAGTGATATTCAGCAACATTGATTATGACAGTGCATCTTGTGGAAAAAGCATGTATTTTGTCCATATGCCAAATATGTTAAAAATGATGTCATCAGGTGGACAATAGTAAAAAATACAAATTCCAAAGCAAAAGCCCAGAATAACACAATGAATGTTTTTATGCTTTGTTTCAAGTGGTGCATTTTTTGCACTTAACAGTATAAATGTAACAATTTTGTTCACACAGTGTATTTTAGAATTATTGTAGGAGGCTGAGCTGGAAATTCCAAGATTATAAAAAATAAATAATCTTGTCAAAATGTATGCTATATGCATGACCACAGCCAAAATCATAAAAAAAAAGAAGAATGACAAGCGTGTTAAATACACCAAACATTCCCGAAGGATTAAATCAAACATTTGCTTCTTTGTTTTGTTTTTTTCCAGGAGAGAACACTCACAAAGTAACACACACTCACGAGGATGAGGTGATGAAGGAAGAGAAATCAGTGCACACCCACATTCATCCTGCTGGTTTGAAGGTCTAACAGGTGACCCTCAATCACATGATCTAACCTTTAGGCTGTTCTCCTACCCATAAACCCCTCCTTTCACACAGCATCAGGTCAAGTCTTCCTTACACTTTTGCATGTCATGGAAAGAGGAGCTGTGCCAAGAAGGCAAATATGATCCGAGATCACTGTTCCCAATCATGTGTCATCTTATAGCTACACACTGTTCCAAACCGTGGCCTTTGCAATGAAAACCCATAAAAAACTATGTTGTCCAAAGGATAGATCGTGTGTGGGTGCACGTTACCTTCTCCTTGGCCACCTTATGGGAGAATGGGCATGTCCCGTCCGCCTGCTTGCATGTGCCTCGCAGAAACCTGCACATACACAACGGAAACAGGTCTGAGAACACAGAAGCTAATAGATGTGCAGAGGGAGAGGAGCTGCTGGTTCCTGAAGTGATTTTTCCCAGTGTAACATGCCATTGGAAAGTTTTTTGTAATGGTATCCTTAATATACCTCAACAGAGAAACATAAGGGCATTATGAGGCCTCTGATTTTAATACATTTAACTAAGTCATTAAATTTTTTTATTGAAAAATTAGACACAAATCACTCATTTAAAGCAGAAACAATCCCTTCAAGACTGTTTTCTTCTGATGATTTACAAGCCATTTTTTTTCGTTATATATTAAGGTCCCTTTCACACTTTAATTAGAAAGTGACAGCTGAGGAGGTGACAGGACATTAAAGATCCCCTCCAATGAAAATTACAACACTTGCTAAACTCATTAACATGCCTATATAGTGTTTTTATATGCTAAAAGACACATTATGACTTAAATAAGCCAGCAACATCATGGCTGAGCATTTTCGCCAAGGAACTGCAGTGTGTCTTAAGCCCTTTTTACACAGAAATGGCGCTAAAGGACTGCTAAAAAGTCCCTTCTTTGTGCTGTCTTTGCATTTTTACACATAATCTGTGATTATAGGCAGCATGCTGGCATAGTGGAATCAACAGATGCATGATAGGCATGATGTTTGACAACAACAGCATCAGCCTTTAGTGTGACATATAACATACACATTGACAGCACTTTCTGAATAAAAACAATGGCATAACATAGCAATGACAATGCTTTATCGTTCCTCTTATATGGCAGCTCATCTCGTCCTCTGCTCGCAGGGTAAGGAGGCAGTGGACTAGGCTTGGGTGGTATCTATTTTTTTTTTATACTTTTGTACCTTTCTGTATCAGGTATACGACGGTATTAGTGTGCAGCGCAAACACCCCCTGTGGCCACGTTGCCTGGGGAGTTCACTACATTCTGCAGGCTGTCTTGCCATTCTCAGTGTTTTAAATACACAATACACTCACGAGATGTCAAGAAAAGGTAAAGTTCTTACCCCTTTTTTCCTTACTGAGCAGAAAAAGACAACCATACACCTTCTGAATTCATGTTTCTCTCTTTTACTGAAACTAAGACTTCTAGGTCACAGAACCTGTTTTTTTCCCCCCATTGCCCACATTAACCAGGTTAGAGCAGCCACACTGTCAGCATGAGCAGCGCTGCTCAGTCCTTGGCTGCTACTCAGCAGCTGCACATCCAGAGAAACGGAGTCTTGCTGATTTTTTTCCGCATGACCCATGCCTTTTTCAGCAAAAATAGAAAGTTCGTCTTTTGATAATTATATTGACTTTCACTATAGTTTCCGTGTCTTAATCTGTCATTGATGGAAAGAAATACAAATGTATCTGTTTTATTCAATCTTTCCATTTTTTGTTTCAAAACAAAAGCCCTCTGACAACGTTTCTGTCGACAGAATCCCTTCAGTTATTGACACAAGGCATTTTACTGTGAAACATTTGCAGAACTGCGTTGTTGATGATGCAGTAGCTTGTGCGGCTTCATAAATGAGTGGAATATGTGCTTTGAACTGTGAAAACACAGGAGTTATATAATAGTAGGCAGCCCTGAAGCAGCGACACGACAACAAACGCTGCCAATGTGAACACAGACTGCTCACATGTGCATTGTGACCCCGGCGTAACCTCCAGGGCACATGATGCGCACATCCTCAATACAGCCTTTCCAGAATGAAGTGAATAGAATGACGATGGTCCATATTTTTTAGAGCATTTAAAATCACACCCTCAGGATTCCTGAATACCTTGGTTTCCTGTATTACTGCGATACCGCCCAAGCCTATCCATGACCTCATTGTTTTTCAAATTTGCTGATGTTAACAACCGTTGTTCTTCATCTCTGAGTCTGCAACTAGATGCTTTTTCATTCTACCGTGGTGGGTCACATCCTGCCAGTTGTCCCTTTCAAATAGATGTTGTTTTGGTGCTGTTACTACCTTCATTACTGGCTTTAATGTGAGACAACTCTATCCCCCTATTCTGTGATCGTACCTTTTATACAGAACAGCAAGGCGGCGTAACGGCATAATATGGCATGAGAAAGGGTAAAAAGGTCTCATAACAGTGCAATTCCTTCGGCTTTCCATGCAGGTGCATGGAGGGCGGAAAAGTACGCTCTCTCTGCCTTACGTGTTCCACGTAAGCACGAAGAAGGGCAAAGATGTCTGAAAGCAAAGCAATACTGCCAAATATCACACTGCTTATACATATAAAACTTTCTTTGACTGATGTGGTCCTGACTGAAATGTTATTTTGATAAACACAAATGAGTTTTTAGGGGTTTAATGAAGGTCTGAAGAGGAACTTTAAGGGGGAAAGGTATAAGGAATGACATGCAATAAAGATCTCCAGCCAGGGGACACTGCGATTCGATGAGGTTCATACATGCCTTTAAGTTCTCCAAATGCCAGTAATCTAACACTGAGCATCACAAAACAGGCTTTTATTTCCTGAACGCCTGATGCCCTAAATAACACCACACACTTCACAACTCTGTGTTGTCTGTTCAGTGCACACTTGGTACAGTGGCAAAATTATCCACCTTTACTGAGCACCAGGGATCAGAACATTAATCTTCCCCCTTGACCCTTCACATATGACAAATAGCATGTTCTTGTGTGTTTACTGTATGTTACCTAGTGCAGACGGCAACCTTGTCTGGGTCGTGGATGTAGGGACAGCTGTTGCCACGGTTACACTTGCCAAAGCGGTTGTAGTACATGCAGTACTGCTTCTGCTGCTTCTTCTGACGAGCATGTCTGATTATGGCGAGGCTCCGCTGGACTGCACGGCTTGTTTCAGAAAACACAGACAGACCACAGGTATCCACAAATCAACAACAAGCAGATTAAGGAAACTGAAGTGGACAACTTGTGCCAGAAATAAAGTTTAAACTCTTGCCCCAATGAGGAGCTTCGGTGTAAAAGTATCCACCATATGCTAACTTTAATTTTAAGAGATTACCTCTGGCTTTACAGCACTCAGTCGACAGTGGTGAAAGGCAGTTAATGTTGGGGGAGGGAGAGAGGGAGATCAAATGTAAAAATCTTGGCTGGCTTGGATTTCATGATGGTGACTTTGTATGGGGAGAGCCAGCAGGATGGCCCATATAAGTTGGATATAAATGTTCACACTACTTGGGCTTGAGTGCTTCTGCTGAGAAGAGATGAAACTGGTTGGTGGTGTGAAAAGCTTACCTGGCTAAATGACGAGAACTGGAGGAGCGGGTGAAAGCAGGACTCATAGGTGAGACCTGGCCACTGCTGAAAGACCTTCCTAAATATGGAAAAAAGGGATACATGAGCAGTGTAAATGAAATTTGTGTTTTGTTTTCAGTTTAACTTTGCAAATAATCTCAACAGTAAAACAATCAGTTTCAAGGTGGACACCCAAGATTAATTACTGTAACCAATTCAGTGTTGGACCAAATGTATATAAATACATACATATATAATGGTCACATATAATTGTTTTGGTTAACTGATTAGTGACCGACTAGAAATAAAAGTTTAATGTGATCATGTTATTGGAGTGGCACTGTTCACCATAACTTTTTGGCACGTGTTGAATTTTTAATAAGCTGGTTTTTAATAAGCTGCTTATAAGTTCTGACATTATTTAGGAGTTAACTTTTCATGAATGAAATTTCTATATACATGCACAACAATATAAACAAAATCTGAAATACCTGTATGTTTTTTTTGGTGAAGAAGAACTGAAAAGTATGAGAACACCCCGTGTTACTTTTACATTTGTGGTCAACAAACATGTTTGTGGAGATAAAGTGAATTTTATTAAGTATAGTTAAGCATTTACAGCTCAACTATAAATGATTCGCAGCGGTCTGTGTTTTTACATAAACAAGTCTTTGCCTTTATTACCAGTACCAACATGATGCAATGTCCAGGAGCAAGTCCTACAATGCATTAACTCCTCCTAACTGACTTATGTTGTGAAATGTTACCACAATATTATAAGCAATTAGTCTGGCATAGCGATGAAGACATAGACACATATTTGGAAGGAGAGTAGTTAGTTTTTGTCTTTATCATTATGCTAGTCATGATTATGTTATCTTGCCTAAGTCTTATTAAAAATAAAACGCATTAAAAAATTCTGTTAGAACTATTCAGATCAGATATGACAGAAGTAAAGCTGTGTGAGTGTGTGTTTGTGAAGCAAATGCAATAACAACCTGATATGTGCCTGGTTATTTATACTGTGGTGGTTTGACGCGTTGGTGCTGAAGCCAAACGTGACGTCTAGCTCTGTCTGAGAACATCAAAACACTATGTACCCAATGCACTCCACAACCACTGGAAGGAAAGGTGTGTGTGCATATGTGTGTGTGTGTGTGTGTGTGTGTGTGTGTGTGCGCGTGCATGTAGGGTTGTTGGAGGCCATGAGAGGAGTGGAGGTTGGGGTTACAGATGGCAGTCGATCTTATTCAGACCTCTAATTTTGGAACTCTTTTTGGCTGTTAAAGCTCTCATCAAGTGTGCACTCTGGTGTGATTTAAGCAGAGCAGGATTACAGGCCTCTGGCTGCAGACCAAAAACAAATGTGAGGCGCGCCTGGGGGGAAGATGTGGAATTACAAGTCCTGCTGGGGAGACACCTGAGGTGCGTTTGTGGAGGATGCAGGAATGTGTGTGTTGGGATGCTGGTCACGAGTTGAACAGAATGGGGCTCTTCAATTTCACCTGCAAGTGTAGTTGCTACAGAATGTGCAGAAGAAGTGTGAAGGAGGTAGAGAGCAGATCCGGGCTTTAATCTGCACCGTCCAGTTCTCCAGACCCTCCCCCTCTCTGCTCTGACAGATGACAACTTTATTATTTCAGATGGCAAATCCAGCCAGCTCCCGTAAGTCTATTAGAGAGCATGTGGGCAGAGCTGCAGCCACAAACATGAATAAACACTCCTTTATCACCTCGGGGTGCACACGCATACTGCCCTGTGCTCGCAATTCATGTCCAGAAGGGCTGAGTATCAAACCTCAATATGTTTTTGGTGCTGACTGAAATGTGTCTGTAGCACTGACTATCAAATGCTAGTTTTAAATAACAGGTCAAATTCGGACTCTTGTCTGCTTAGTTCCTGATTTAGATTTAAGTTTTATCAGTTTGAGACTGTGTTTCATCCAGCCAGCATTCTTAAACAGTTACTACAACACCAAAGAAGTTTTGCATATATCGTGAGATAAAGGGATTTTTTAGGAAAAAAAAAGTTTTCATTACTCAAATGTATGGAAAAAAAGAACAAGTTTTGGGATGCACAAATGTGCTATGACAAAATTGCTTTGGATTCCAACACTTCGGTACACTTGTGAAAAAATAAAAAATAAATAAGTGCAGAACTGCAAAGCCAAACCAAACAAAAACCCTGATCAGTATTAAGTAATAACGTTAAAATTACTCATTACACATTACACAAGTGAATTACATTCATCTGAAAATGAGAGTTTAAGAGATTTATATGTGTAATGATTAAATGAAAGAAAAAAAAAATTACATCTAAAGAAACTTAGATTTGGCTCTAGTAGCTACACAATGGCTTCTCTTTACTGCACCTGCACCTTAAGTTCCTTTGTTAAAGGAACACTTCATCCCCAAATCAAAAATACATATCATTTGTCTTACCTGTAGTTCTATTTATCAATCTAGATTTTCTTTTTGGTGTGCGTGGCAGAGTGTTCGAAATATCATCCATTATAATGGAACTAGATGGCACCAGCTTCTATTTTATTGGAGAGGAGGCAGACATTTTTCCAG